>NC_066583.1:225406551-225587251 GCF_024323335.1 Lathyrus oleraceus
TATATATATATATATATATATATATATATATATATATATATATATATATATATATATATATATATATATATATATATATATATATATATATATATATATTTATGCTTGTCTTGTTTGTATATTAGTTACGGTGAGTGAGTGGGAATTGAGATACTAAAACCTATTCATTTAGTAATAAATCACTAACTAGATGTGCATTATATTTAAATAGTTACTTTTTTTTGTTAAACAAATAACTTAAGTACTATAAGTGACATTTTGTAAATAACTCCATTTTCTTGATGTTAGATGTTACTATTTAATTGATTCACATCTAGATAAATTGATTAATATTTTTTAGTTGATTAATTTTTAATTAATGAATTGTTTTTTTAATTATTAGGTGGAATAATTAGATTATTTTTCTAGTTGTTTCTGATGTGTTTAGTCAATTAATATTTATCCATTCCTTTTCATACATGTAAGTAATCACGCTCAACATCTTACTAGCATTTCAATTTCACACTAATTTCACGTAACTTCAAATCAATTTCCAAATCCATTTCAATAAGTACATTTCCACTTCAAACCATTTTCTTAACTAAGTTGGAAGAAAAATATTACCTGGATGAGAGGTCCAGATGTAGTCCCGAATATTAGGCACAAGTTGTAAGAGCTTGCAAGCCATAAGTGTTCGTCTTCCCTTCAAATATTTGTAAATATTCAAACGTATTTTCTTAAATAAAATCTGAAGAAAAAGATTATCCTGGATGTAATATCCAGTCGTAATCCCGAATATTAGGCTCAAGCTGTAAGAGCTTGCAAGCCGTTAATATTCGTCTTCTCTTTAACACTCTAATATTCAAATCGTTTTCTAAATAAAGCGTGAAGAAAAAGATTATCCTGGAGGGAATATCCAGTCATAATCCCGAATATTAGGCTCAAGCTGTAAGAGCTTGCAAACCATAAATATTTGTCTTCTCTCCAAAACACCTCTAATTATCTCAAACCATCTTCTTAATAAAGTTGGAAGAAAAAGATTACCTGGAGGGAATATCCAGTCGTAATCCCGAATATTAGGCTCAAGCTGTAAGAGCTTGCAAACCATAAATATTCGTCTTCCCTCCAAAACATTCATAAATATTCGAATCATTTTCTTAGCAATATTGGAAAGAAACAGACTGCCTGGGTGGAATGTCCAGACGTAGTCCCGAGTATTAGACCCAAGCTGTAAGAGCTTGTAGCTCACAAGTACTCGTCTTTCAAACTTCAAAATACCTAATTCCTACCTTAATACTTTGCCAATAAAGATGGAAATGGAACATGGTGTATACCGTGCACTCCTGAGGCTAGGATTCGAGATGTATATCTCGCTCATCCAAGTTCTCGCCATCACTCAAAATACATTCAACCAATCAAACTCTTTTCTCGCCGCCGTGCGATTGATCTCTTAAACCTTTTCACAAACGAAAGGTACTTTGTTTCAAAACAATACAAGGCAATGTTTTTCCACCTGTTTTAAGTAGTCCAACAATGTTTTCGTCGATTTGACACAAAGTAGCTTTCGCTAAAATCGACCAACAAACAAACATTTTTCTACCCAGAACTACGTAAGCCTTGATTTCTCTGTTGAGATACGTAGGAGCAGGATTTGTAAATCTTGTCAGGCCCAATAATAAAAAACTTAGGTTTAGTCCTTCGTTAAAAAAATCCAAAAATATTCTCCTTTCTTCTATTCTTTCTTTCCCACCTAATAAACCGAAAAGCCTAACATTTCAAACTAACATTAACGCACACAACTAACCTAATGGTTCCCGTTGAGTACAACGGACGTGAGGGGTGCTAATACCTTCCCCTTGCGTAATCGACTCCCGAACCCTGATTTGGTTGCGACGACCATAATCATTGTCGTTTTGTCTTGGGTTTTATCGATATTTCCCCATTCCTTTTTAGGAATAAATAAAGTTTGGTGGTGACTCTGTTCAGTCCATCATTGCGAGCGTGCGATCGCGCTTCGCTTTGAAGTCGTATCCCCATTTTTCGAGGTGCGATAGATGGCGACTCTGCTGGGGAAAAATCCCTAAGTGAGTCAAGCCTAGTTAGGTCGTTTGTGTGCCTTTGTTTGTTTACCTATGTGGCTTTTCTTTATTGTTTTTACTATCTCTATTGTCATATTGATATGAATCTGTTGTATTGGTTCGATTATGGTTTGGTACTTGGATACTGTGATTGCAAACCTTGTGGGAAAGACTTTTTACCCGAGTCTCGAGTAAAAACATGAGATAGGATGGGGTTGAGTAGTGCGGGTCCGCGAGATGTATTTCTCGTTGGGTCGCTACGAGAACCTTACTTAGAGTAGATTCTTGAGAAGATGTTGTCGCTCGGTAAGTAAGTTGCCGTAAGCTTCGATATTTTCTTTAGGATCCATGACTCTGAGAACCATTTGTAGAACCTTAGTTCTTTGTCCAACTAGGAAAGATGGTTGCGTAGTGTGGGTCTGCGAGATGAATTTATCGTTGGATCGATGCGAGAACCTCACTTAGAGTAGATTCTTTAGATGGAGTTGATGCCCGGCAAGTAAGTTGCCGCAGGTAGCAAACAATCTAATGGATCCATGACTCTGGGAACCTTTGTAACCCTAGATCGTACCCGTGAGAACCTATTCTTGGAAAGCAATTAGATTCATCAGTACCTCAGACTTTTGAACCCGCGTATTAAGGAAAAACAAATATGCATGGCTTGCATTGCATTCATTCACATTTCATTGCATTTGCATCTCATCATAACGCATGTCATTTTCCAGACAAAATACAAAAAAAAACTCATCCATCCTTTGTCCGTGATCAGCAAAGTGATTCTCAACACGCGTTTAGAACAAAGGGCCATGTCTCAGGAGATGATGGACGAGCTAAGGAAAAGCCAAGAAGCATTGAAGGAGGAACTTAATATTTTGAAGAGCCTGATGGGATGGGTCTTGGAAACCCTGCAAGCCTTATTGAGAAAAGAGGGTCATCACATACCCATTGCTACAACAGAGGGAGCTACTACTCCACATCCATCTGGTGTTACCCCAAGTCAAGGGAAATTCTATATGGAAACTCCTCACCTACCAGCATATGGACCTCCCTCAAGACGTCATCATCAACATCCTCTAGTTATTCCTCCTCAAAATCACCAAAGTCAGGTTCAAAACAAAAATCAGAATCAGAACAAGAGGAACAAAAATCACGATGACCCAATTCCGGTACCATATAGCAAGCTTTACCCACAATTGATATAGAATGCTTTGGTGACCCCTCGAGCTCTCACACCTGCGTCACCATACCTGTCATGGTACGATCCAAATGCAACATGTGAATTCCACAAAGGGGCAGTGGGACATGACCTAGATTCTTGCTTAGCGCTGAAAGCCTTGGTGCGAGAGTTGATTAACAAAAAGAGCTTAATCTTTAAAGAAGATCACCCGAAGGTCAAGTGCGAATACCATACTGGAACAATGGGGCACTCCATCGAGGAATGCAAGAGTTTCAAGCTCAGGCTACAAAGATTGATCGACATAAGGTCACCAACACTCAAGAAGGAAGGCTCAGGTACATATACCTTGATTTCTAGGCCATGTAATGAGAAAGGGAAAAGACCTTTGAAACCCCTCAAGGTTTTGTTCCACAAGGAAGATGTCAGGGATGTGGCTAATGAGCTATCATTGTTTCCTGGTAAGAGCATTGAGATACCGCCTTGGATTTCCAATGTCACAACCCATACCAATGAAAGAAAAGGAGAAGTGAGTAGTGGATCCAAGAGGGTTGCGTTCAACGATGAGATTGAAGGAAAGGAATTTGAAGATCATCATGCCAATGTCAAAAAGCTTGTTGATCCCAACCTTCAAGTTTGAAGAAGTCAATTCTCTGAAGTTGGCAATCATTTGGTTGCTTCAACACTTCTTTTGTAGTTTCTTTGCATGTTGATTGTTAATTGCTTTTAAGCATTGTTGTTTTCTTTGAATTGGTAAGATTAATGAAAAGTTTATGCATCTTTTGAATTAATCCATTCGTATTCACTCATTTTTCATTTATGTTAAAAGCAAAAATACTCCTCTCATTCATATTCATCTTCCCTCCAAAACATAAATAAATATTCGAATCATTTTCTTAGCAATATTGGGAAGAAACAGACTGCCTGGGTGGAATGTCCAAACGTAGTCCCGAGTATTAGACCCAAGCTGTAAGTGCTTGTAGGTCACAAGTACTCGTCTTTCAAACTTCAAAATACCTAATTCCTACCTTAATACTTTGCCAATAAAGATGGAAATGGAACATGGTGTATACCGTACACTCCTGAGGCTAGGATTCGAGATGTATATCTCGCTCATCCAAGTTCTCGCCATCACTCAAAATACATCCAACCAATCAAACTCTTTTCTCGCCGCCGTGCGATTGATCTCTTAAACCTTTTCACAAACGAAAGGTACTTTGTTTCAAAACAATACAAGGCAATGCTTTTCCACCTGTTTTGAGTAGTCCAACAATGTTTTCGTCGATTTGACACAAAGTAGCTTTCGCTAAAATCGACCAACAAACAAACATTTTTCTACCCAGAACTACGTAAGCCTTGATTTCTCTGTTGAGATACGTAGGAGCAGGATTTGTAAATCTTGTCAGGCCCAATAATAAAAAACTTAGGTTTAGTCCTTCGTTAAAAAAATCCAAAAATATTCCCCTTTCTTCTATTCTTTCTTTCCCACCTAATAAACCGAAAAGCCTAACATTTCAAACTAACATTAACGCACACAACTAACCTAATGGTTCCCGTTGAGTACAACAGACGTGAGGGGTGCTAATACCTTCCCCTTGCGTAATCGACTCCCGAACCCTGATTTGGTTGCGACGACCATAATCATTGTCGTTTTGTCTTGGGTTTTATCGATATTTCCCCATTCCTTTTTAGGAATAAATAAAGTTCGGTGGCGACTCTGTTCAGTCCATCATTGCGAGCGTGCGATCGCGCTTCGCTTTGAAGTCGTCTCCCCATTTTTCGAGGTGCGACAGTACTGGTCAACAAAAGCGTCAAAAGATTCAACATCATGGTTCAACTGAAGATCATGTACGCTGGCACAAGACTGGTAAGACCAAAGCTGTAATAGAAGATGGAGTACATAAGGGCTGAAAGAAGATCATAGTTCTATATATAAGATATGAGAAAGAGTCAAAATCCTACAAATCTGACTGGAAAATGCATCAGTACCTTCTTGGGAATGATGAAGATGAGAAGAATGGAGAATATGTGTTTTCAAAAATATTTTATAAACATAATGAAAAAATGAAGAACTTAATTCATGTGTCACGAGTTTCAACACCGACATGTTATATTTCTCTTACAATAATAATACAAATTTGAGACATCCACCACCAGATCTATCTTCTGAGTGCAACAACACTGCATCTGGTGGCGTAAATAAATAAAAGAGCTAGAGTTCATCAAGCTACAACTCAATCAACCTTCAAGGTTAGAAAGGAGAAATTAGGTGACATGATTGCTGCCTGTCATCCGCTTGTTTCCCCATTTGAAAAGACTGACACGACCCCTGTCTCGTTAGAAGCTATTGGTTATATCAGATTCTTTCAGATACAAATTGAGGCTCTTAGCCTACCATACTTGAGCAATGGACCTGGAAACACAAGACAACCATATTCAGTTCAAAGAGATAAGAATTGTTTATTTCTTAAAGATCCTGGTATGGAGTTGGCCAAATTATGTGTTAGTGAAAATGTTCCAGTTGTTCCAATCCCAGGTCCTTGTGCTTTGGTATCTGCTCTTTCTGCCTCGGGTTTATCCACTGATGAATTTACATTTGTTGGTTTTCTTCCAAAACATTCGGGATCAAGAAGAAAAAGACTCATGGCTTCGGCGGAGCAAACAACAACACAAATATTTTACGTTCCTCCTCACAAGCTTTCTCAGTTTCTCGAAGAGGGTTCATCAATTTTTGGTGATACAAGGAAATGTGTTATTGCTCGAGAAATGACAAAGTTTCATGAAGAGTTTTGGCGCGGATCACTTGGTGAAGCCAACCATGTATTTTCTACTCATCTGCCAAAAGGAGAACTTACCATATTGATTGAAGGGCAAGAAAATTCTAAAGCTGAACCTCCGTCTGACACAGAACTTGAGAATGAGCTAAGAGGATTAATTGAAAATGGTGAGAGTCTTTCCACGGCTGTTAAGCTGGTTACTGGAAGAACATCAGCCAGTAGAAAAACTATATATTCACTTGCTTTAAGAAAATTTGGCAAGGAACTTGAAGTGGAAGATGATTCTAGTTAGCAGCAAATTCTTCCTAGAGGAACACGAACCAGATAATCGTCGCTGCAGCATCTGAAACCCGGTCTTTATCTCGTCGGAACACCGATTGGAAATCTTGAAGACATCACATTCAAGGATCTTCGAGTGTTGAACCCGGCAGATATTTTACTATCCGAAGACACAAGACACTCTGGGAAATTGCTTCATCACTACAACATCAAAACACCCCTAGGAACAGCTTGTGCTCAGGAGGTTGAAACAGAGTGAAATTGTGGCACTCATAAGTGATGCTGGAACCCCGGGTATAAGTGATCCTGGTATGGAGTTGGGTCCAAATAGATGAGAGTGCCGTTTACGGACTCTTCTGAAGAATTATGATGCAGTCATTATTCTCCACAAGGACAAACTTGCGCTTCTCTTCTCATCAGAAGTTGGCCATGGAACTCAAGTTGCAAAAGGACATGATAGCATGTGCTTCCAACCTTTTTGCTCACAAACTCAACACAGCGTGATATCCTCCTGCAATAACAATGCAACAACCTTTTTCATTGACCTCCATTATCTAAATTGAGTCACTAAGGCAGCTGAATGTAAGGTTATCGTGCTACCTGTGATAGGAGATCCAAAAGTTATTCCTTGGACTCAACTTGCCCCAATATGAAGTGCGTCTGCTTGAATAACTTGCAAAAATTAAACCAAATCACAATGGTCACTATCAAAGCCAGAAACCAATTATAAACCCAGCATTGCCGCAGAAAATGAATGCAAGTCGTAACAGCAATGTGCTGATTCAGAATAATCAAAAGCAAAACGACATGATTTCCAAAGGTAAATCATCCTAAAAAATAGATTCAAACAAGCCAACAACGCGAGGTTCTTATTCTAAAAGTTCTACCGGAATTAGGAGGGAAACAAACAAGAGTGCTACGAATGTCAATATTCCGCTTAAAAGGAGAAAAAGCATCTTCCAGAACAGGAAGGTCAGCGACACCAACTGCAGGAGTATCAGACCTACTGCTGGAAATATAAAGTCTAGCTTGAAAATCGTCTTTAATTTGAACACTTCACCGATGCGGTAGAGTTACATCCAAAACCAGAAACCATGGGGCGTATGCATAGTGGTGGTAAGGGTATATCCTCCTCCGCTTTGCCATACAAGCGAACTTCTCCTAGCTGGCTCAAGATCTCATCACAAGATGTTGATGAAAATATTTGCAAGTTTGCTAAGAAGGGTTTGACTCCTTCTCAGATCGGTGTTATTCTCCGTGATTCTCACGGTATTGCTCAGGTCAAGAGTGTTACCGGAAACAAAATCCTCCGCATTCTCAAAGCTTACGGACTTGCTCCTGAGATTCCTGAGGATCTATACCATTTGATTAAGAAGGCACTTTCGATCCCCAAGCATATAGAGAGGAGCAGGAAGGACAAGGACTTTAAGTTCAGGCTCATTCTTGTTGAGAGCAGAATCCATAGGCTTGCTCGTTATTACAAGAAAACTAAGAAACTTCCCCAGCAAACCGAGCCATGACCCAGATCTTGCAAGTATCAACAATCACAATCGCGGATTAATACAATCCCTTTCCAATAATTCAGAAACGCCACGTCCCATTTTTTTTCAAGTGTGTCACGAAATTTACAGCAGGGATTTACCTGTTACCCATGGTAAAGATTGAGGAACCTAAGATGAATTGAAGGAGGGACCACAAGCTGGGATGAGGACAAAAATCTCCAAGCATCCTACGTACGAACAAGCTCCACTACACAGCAGGAAACACAACAGAGGAAAGAGATTAGTCATATATAAAAAAGGGCAATTACTATTCACAAAAAACCCTATAATTGAGAGGCCACTATTCAGAAAGAGAGACAAAGAAAAAACCCTAAAAAATTCAATTCGAAGGCAAGGAGGCGGCAAGGAGGCGAAAATGAAGAAACCTAGAAAAAGGAAAACCAGAAGAAGAAGATAAGGAGAGGACAAGGGACGAATTTAGGAAAAGTTCAGTTGACGTTACCGTGCGAATCGCTGCCGGAGACTCAGACGCGTCGGAGTTGAGAGAACCCAACATTGCCGTCAATCTCTTCGCGAGAAGGTAAACTTAAACTTGGTTCGTGGTGTGGTTTTCGTTCTCCGACCTCTTGGACCGGAGTTTCACTATTGGCCTCCTTCCATATTTATTTTCGATATTTCATTTTTGCTTGCGTTTCCTCAGTGATACCTTCATTTGCTGTCTGTTTCTTCTTTGTTGTGTGTTTGACAGAGGAAGAGCTTTCCTCGCTATTTGGATATTTTGTGTCCTCTTTAAAACGAGTTAAATGATCATAATGTTTTTTTATTTATATTCAACACAAAAAAAACTGTTTACTAGGAATTGATATCTCTTCCTTAAACAACTTTTGGCTCCTCGTCATCCGGTGGCTTTTTCACTGAAGGTGACGGCTAGTAATTAATGTTTGTTGTTTCCTTAATCTCCATCCAACAACCAGGCGGCTAGGGTTGGCCTTTGAGATTCCCTCACCATTTCCATTGGGCTTTATTTTACTTCAAGTCGAACAACCCATGTTTGGCTGTTTGCTGCCCTTGGTTTTTCGATTGGATGGTTTACGTTCACATTTATGTATTTTAGTTGGTCGTAACTTGACAATTGGTAGTTTCTGGCCAGGTGGGTGTGAAATTATTTTGCTCCCCCCTGGTCGCGGGTTCGATTCTCGTGGGGGGACATATCCACGTTTTCATGTATGTTTATTTTTCATTCTTTCTTGTGTTTCTTCCTTGGTTTAATGGGGATGAAAGCTATTCTTGGAATTTAGCTTTTTGATTTGTTACTAGGTCGTGGGTTCGACCCCTAGTGTAACTCATTTTCTATTTTATTTTATTTCTTTAAATCTCTTTTTATACTTTATTCTCATTTTTTCGACATTTGTTAATTTCAATATTTATCTCATTATTTAAACATCGATTTTAATTTATGGATCCAACAATTCTCATGTTGTTTATCTATAATTATTTTATCGAGATATCAATAGAATTTCGCCGCGTTTTGATTAATTACATATGACATTTCAGTTATTGTCAATATGTGCAAACCGACTTTGAGCACATTATCTAGATTTCTTGTTTGCTTTTCAACTTCCATCTGCCTTGCACATCATTGCGTTGTGCGACTTTGATTCGCATCCTCGCATTTCGATTTTTATCCGTGCACGTCCCGATGTTGTTTCTTTCAACTTAATTTCTGAGTGTTTTGTAAATGTAACTTGTTGTGTTATTTATTTTCTTCACATGACTTACTCTTGGGCCTTCTTACAATGAGACAGTTCCCTTGCACCTACACTCATGCATTGTTTGTTCATTGATTGATCCGATTTAATTATTCCATTACTTTGAATCCCCATTCGACAAAATATACCCCACTCCCCTGGCATATAATAATTTTATCACTTTTTTTATTTCTTTATTTGCTTGACTGTTTAGTTAGCTACTAACACAAGAATAAAATCAACCATTTCCAAAATATCAAAAAAATAAGACTCGATCCTACGTAGAGTATTTTCTCAATAAACAAATCAATCCATTTCTTCCTCCCATTCTATTTCATTCCTTTCAAACCTTCATCAAATGCTTGATCCAACGTCAATCCATTTTTCATAATAAAAACTCAAAAAATATTAATTCATATTTGAGACCTTTATCAATAAAGATGGAAATGGAACATGGTGGATACCGTGCACTCCTGAGATTAAGATTCGAGGTGGATGCCTCGCCTATCTTAGCTCTCGCCATCGTCCAAATTTATCTTTTCTGTTTCTCTTAAACATTCATTCAAATTTCTCTTAAACGTTCATCAATGCTTGATCCGACGTCAAGCCATTTTCACAACAAAACTTAAAATACTTAATTCCCATCTAAACACTTTTCAATAAAGATGGAAATGGAACATGGTGGATACCACGCACTCCTGGGATTAAGATTCGAGGTCGATGCCTCTCCTATCTTAGCTCTCGCCATCATTTAAAATTGTCGATGCGGTTTCTTCAAACCCTTTCTCAATCAAATTCAAAACACTTAATCCTTATTAAACACTTTTGCAAGTAAGATGGAAATGGAACGTGGTGGATACCACACACTCCTGAGACTAGGAATTGAGATGGATATCTCGCCCATCCAAGTTCTCGCCATTATTCAAAACACATCAAACCAATCAATTTCTTTTCTCGCCGCCGTGCGATTGACTCTTAAACCTTTTCACAAACGAAAGGTACTTTGTTTCAAAACAATGCAAGGCAATGTTTCTCCACCTGTTTTGGGTAGTCCAACAATGTTTTCGTCGATTTGACACAAAGTAGCTTTCGCTAAAATCGACTAACAAACAAACATTTTTCTACCTAGAACTACATAAGCCTTGATTTCTCTGTTGAGATACGTAGGAGCAGGATTTGTAAATCTTGTCAAGCACACTAATAAAAAACTTAGGTTTAGTCCTTCGTTAAAAATCAATCCAAAAACATTTTCCTCTCTTTTATTCTTTCTTTCCCACCTAATAACTTAAAGCCTAACATTTCAAACTAACACTAATGCGCACAACTAACCTAACGGTTCTCGTTGAGTACATTGGACGTGAGAGGTGCTAATACCTTCCCCTTGCGTAATCGACTCCCGAACCCTGATTTGGTTGCGACGATCATAATTATTGTCGTTCTTTCTTGGGTTTTATCGATATTTCCCCTTTCCTTTTTAGGAATAAATAAAGTTCGGTGGTGACTCTATTCAGTCCATCATTGCGAGCGTGCGATTGCGCTTCGCTAGGTCGTGTCTCTCATTTTTCCGAGGTGCGACAGTTCTCTCACCCTTATACCGATGTTTTGATCACATGTCTCTTTGAATTTATTACCCAGTAACCGGTAATATCTCAGTGTTTCTTCCTCGGCTGAATCCCTTATTGAATATTCCTCATCCGAGTCCAGTTTTTTATCCGAAGTATCCCTCGTGGATAGTTTGTTGTATTGGCATATTCCCCAATACATGCATCTTTGCGTCAGCTCGAGTCTTTCCATTTAATTATTTTCATGGAATCCCTTCGTGTCTCCCGGCAAGTCTTAAGTCGTGACCTGCTCACGCATTTTACGCTTATTTCTCCCCAGAGTCTCTATCTCCCTAGTGAGTGTGTTACTCCTATGGATTTTCGGTCTCTCTGATTTCTTTTTTCCTTTGTGGCCATATGCCCCACAAAGTATTAACTTTTTCATGCATACATTTGCATCATGAGGTCTCTTAGGGACCAAAATTCGTCTCTTTGTTATTATTTAAGCCCATTCTACCTCGTCGAGACGAAGATTTTTACCTTCATATCTCCGGCTAGAATGACCTTAAATAGGGGCATCTGTAAGACCCCAATTTTGACCCTAAGATCCCTCATGGCATCATATCATTGCTCAATGCATTGCCTCAAGGATCATAGCATGTGCAACTCCTTAACCCTAGGGTTGGGACTTGCGTGAGTTGGTTTGAGACCAACAAGTATGTTTGAATTGTATATTATTGCTTTTCTTATTTTGTTTACTAACCAAAAGCATAAAAATATGTCACTAACTTGTTTTGTTTTGAAGCTCAAGCAATCATGAGATCCCTTGCTCCTAGGAGGCTCCTATGCTCAAAAAGTGGCCAGATGAAGATGAAAGCAAGCATGACAATGGTCCACAAAGTTCCTAATCATCATATATGTCTCCCAAGTATCTTAATTTGTCAATTTGATCAAGATGAACCAAAGGGCTTGAGGATTTTTTCCCAAGGAAACCCCAATTCAATTGTGCATTGATTGTGCCTTACCCATGAAGTAACCTCAACCTATGATCAAATTTAATCAAGGTAAGTTCTTTCATTAATTATTTTATGCATATATGAGCTTATGTGAGTATCCTCAATCATTCATTCATCAAGATTTGAAGTTTGGACTTGACAAGTTGACCAGTTAAGTCATCTAACTAAATTGAAAATCACTGAGACCTAACTTTTGATGTGTTTGTCAAATGAAGATGACCCCAAGAGAAAAAATGTTTTTAAGAACCATATGAACAAATTTCATGTTCATCAAAATCCATTTGAAACTTGTTAGGTCATCATACATTTCAAAACATTATAGGTCATTTTGACTGAAACCCTAATTTTGGGTCAACTTCCCAAGAACCTAACTTCTTCATTTTTTATGATTTTGAGGTGAGACCAATTGAATTGGAAAGCTTAAGATGTCTAATTCAAATGTTATGTTGGACAAAATTTCATAATCCTAAAAGAAACACATGTGATAATACAAAACATTATAGGTCACTTTGGACCAAAACCATTGAATGTTAAAAAAGTCCGCCTTCAAGTGCCTATAACTTTCTCATCAAAAATCCAAATGATGCAAGATTTAATTCCAAATTGACCATCTTGAAAATATATACAACTTTGATGTTGGAGGTTATTACATTTGAGGCTTGCATCATTGAAACCTAAGGGCTTGAAGTTGGTCACTTTTGATAAATTTTTCAGACATGTTTTGTACATTAAACTTCATGACCAGTTTTCATAAATTTCCAAACTCCAAATGGATTTTTGCCCAACATAGCTTTTTTTCCTTATGTCAATACCTTTCCAACCATTACTCACATGCCTATGTTTGGATTTTCCATGAGTGACTTTCGAAGAGGGGAACATTTATGCCCAATTATGGAATTCACATTGAATCTTCATGCACAAGCAATTGCAATTCAAACTACACGTCCATTTCACTTCAGTGGGCTCAACATTCATTTCCACCATTTCACTTCATGGAGGACCCAAAGCTTCATGCACACGAGTTTGGCACCTCATTTGCTTGCACTTCAGCTATAAATAAGAGCCTTGCCTCATTCAAATTTAACCCTGAATTCAACCTGAAGCTCTGCAGAATTGGAAACCCAACCAAACTAAAGGAATTCTAATTTTATTTTCTCAAATTCAAACTTGAATTTCAACTTCCTTGGTTGATCTTCAGTTTCTAATTCCTAAGCCTATCATCATCATCATCATCTCCTGATCAAGTTGGAAGCAAGAATTGGAGCAAATCGTGCTGTTTAAAGCTGCACTTCAAAGGTTTATGATCCAACTGTTTTGAGCTATATCTCATTATATATTGTGAATTGCTTGTGTTCTTTTGGTTTTCTGAAGTCCTCGTGTGAGAGGCAAGCCAATGGTGGCTTTGATTTTGTGTTTTGAAGCACTTCAGTTTATGCACCTGGAAATTCAAGCTCAGATTTCTCATTCCATAGAGATCTTGAGAGAAATCCAAGGTTACAGGGGTGATGTACATCACCCCAGCTTCATTTTGGTATAAGGCACGTGCATTTTGGTTGAGGTTTGAAAACCTGCAACTGGTGACCGGAATCAGTTGGCTCACCGGAGAAGACGATGGTTTCTACCACCGTCCCCACGTGGAACCTCCTGGGCCTTTGGATCTCATGTGCACGATCTAATCCTGACCTTTGTTTCTTATGACTTTTTTTAATTCATGGTGTGATGCATTTGACTGTGGACCATGGTACGCACGCGCTTTTGGACCATTAAATGTTGCTACGTCAATTAATGAGTTCCATCCAGCGCTCCCTGATTTTTCATATTTTTTAATTTCTGTTTTATTTTTCTTTTATTCCATTTATTTTCAAAAATTCATAACTATTTTATTTGGAATCACAAAAATATGAGGCCAATTGCAAAAATTTTCTTTTAAAATCTAGTTTCATAATCTTATTTTTAATTATTTTTGTGATTCCATTTAATATTTTTTATGAATTATTTTGTTTTAATAGTTTTTAATTCATTTTAAATACTTTTTGATATCCAAAAGTTCCAAAAATATTTTCTTAGCACATTTGGATCATGATAAGTCTATGAAAATATTCTCATCAATTTCTTAATTGATTTGAGATTTATTTGAGATTTTAATTCATTTGTGTTATATTTTAATGCTTTTAATTGATTTTAAAATAGTTTATGTTTTCAAAAAATGTTGAGAAAATTTGTCAAACATTGTTTGACCATGTTAGACTTATGATAATTCAATTGGACTTATCCAAGTTGATTTGAATTGAATTTGAAGTTTGACCATATTTTGTTCATTTTATTTTATGTTTTATTTTTATTCCAAAAATACCAAAAAATACGTTTGAACTTTATTGACTTCTAGTACTCATTTCTCTTCTGTTTACCATTCGTTGATGATGATTTCATTCACATTTGATCATTGTGTTTTGTTTATGTCATTTGAATTCTCATTTTGTCCATTTCATTTCATCTTCATCTCTTTTCTTCTTCTTTTTCTTTTGGCCAATGAGTTAATGATTTGTGGTTAGTCTAGACATATGAGAGGCTTAACCTTATTTGATCCAAATCAAACTCAAATTGATCAAAGATCAAGTGAGTTGCTTTGTGTCCAAGATAGGTTGCTTCTTGGTCAAGCAAGAAAACCTAAATCCATACAAGGCATTTCCTTCTTTTCTTTTGGCATGGCAAGTTGTAGGAGCTTGGCTTACTAGTCATGATCTCTAACTTGTGTTTATTTGCCTATAGTTTTATTGATCGGCCTCAGATAGGTGTGACTACTACATTAGTCCACTCACGATTGCTTAACATAGCGCTAAATTGTCTTATGACACACTAACATTAACTACTAACACTAACTTTAATTCAAGCATTTAATTCTTGCAATTTACTTTAATGCAATTTAATTTCTTGCTCATTTATTCATATTGCCTTTTCCCTTTGCTCACTTGAGCTCATATTTTATGTTTATGCCATTTTCCTTTTGCTCACTTGAGCTCATTATTGTTAATAAATATATTATTGTCTTGTGATTTGTTTTGTCTTTGTCTTGTGTGAAACTAGTGCAAAAAGGAGAAAGGACTTAGAATTAGGACCTTACCTATGCTTAATGGAGTTCAAGAGCAACTAGGCCTCATACCTTTAGAATGCTAAACTTGTTGAAGAGCAACTAGGCCTCATGCCTTTAGAATGTTAAATCTTGAAAGTTGACTTCAAAGGACCCTTAATCTAAACTTTTTCTTTGTCCATTTCTCTTATTTTTGTTGTGAACCTTTTGATTGTTTGTTCTTGTGTGATACGGATTCCAAACTTGAGATAGTAAGAAGGACCATTGTCATGAATAGTCAAGTTGAGAGAAATAAGCCAAATGGAGATCCTAGGAGCTTGATTGAATATTTGTTTGATTGCTTGAGTTAATTGCTAAGTCCAAAGGAAATGAGCATCTTGGATCATCTTTATGATCTCAAGAAAGAAACTCCAAGGGTTTTATCTCTTCTCTTATCTTTGCATGTTTAGGACTAGCCTTTCTCTTCTTCTCTCCACTCTAACCCAAGCCAAACTCATTTTGTGCAAACATTGACATTGTTTTCAAAACTAGAAACCTAGGCCATATGCCTTTGATTTTTCAAACTCTTTTCATTAATACTTATGTTAAATGAACCTTAAGTCAACTTTGACTTCATTTTGTGAATACTCCTAACTTGTAAATACAACTCACTCAAGTTGTTTTTTGTGGTTCCAATAGCCACCTTTGTTAAACTTTTTTCATAAACATTAGCCATAAGTTTGAGTTATCATAGTGGTTGATGTAAACCTCATCTTATCCTTAGTGATTGGACTATAAGTCTTCCATACTTATTATACGGAGGATCCCTCACTAGTATGTTGAAGCTCTCCTCACATGGTGGATTGTTGGTTTAGGTTGAGTTTTCTCCCTTTGATAACAAAAGACCTTAAGGTTTTTGATCAAATCAATTCACCAATTCTTTTGAGATTTTTACCCCGAACTACGAGGTTTTGATCCTACCTTTGTGATGGTACGTAGGCAATGGGTTTATCCATTCAAACAACAAAATTGTAAATATGTATATTCTTTTCTCATCTCCCCAATCATGTTTGCACAAATCTTTTCACAAATACCAACCTATAATACAACTTTGCAAAAAGGGCTCCCTTAGAGTACTAAGGATGTTTTGGATGCTTAAAACCTTCCCATTTTATAAACAACCCCCTTACCCAGATCTCTGACATTTTTATTAGTTTTTGATTTGATAAAACTTCTTACTTGGTTTTTGTTCGCTTTCTAACCTTTCCTTTGGATAAATAGAAGTGCGGTGGCGACTCGAATTGTATGATTTACTTTTGATTTAGTCAATAAATTTAAAGGTAACGAATACCCCGCTACACCCTATCTTAGAAAGTTTGGGAGCATTCACATTACAATGATTGATTGTATTCAAGTTGGAAAGAAAAATGTGGGTTGCTATGAGGTTGAGAATGAAAAAGTTTTTTTTTTGAAAAAGAAATAAAATAAAAGTGAAAAAGAAAAAGCCTTGAAAAGAAAAAAAAATAGCAAAATTTTTGTGCTCATAAGTTATATTAAAGGGTGTAACATTTGAGTAAAGAGAAAAAGGTGAACGAAATTGTGAATGCATGAGAATTTAAGAAGTGATCACTCTTATTTATTTAGACACTTTTTGTTTCAATTACCTTGAGATAAGACCCTTCTTTATTAACCAAGCCACATTACAACCCTTGAAAGTCCTTTGTGATTTGTGCTTTTATGTTTTCAATATGAGTTTTTTTTGAATGAATGCATAATTTGATCACGATGTTAACAAGATTGTTGGATGTGAGTCAAATCCCTCATATTTGTTCTTCATCCATTGATGAAGTTGTGTGTTAGGTGTGGTTTATTCTTTAATATGTATTGCTTTAGAATTTTTGACATGTGTTTTGTTCTTATAATTTGTTTCATAGTCATGGTGTCGTTGTAGTAGAGTGGTAAGCATTACTTTGCTTGTACTTTTGAAATTTAAACCATACATTTATTTATGTTTTGAAAAACTTGTTGATCATGATTGCTTTTGTTTTCTTAGGGTGATTGATTATTGTTTGAGGACAAACAAGCTCTAAGTTGGGGAGAGTTTGATAAGTGCTAAATTATGGTAATTTTGTGTATGAATAATTGGCACTTATTGACTTGTTTCAATTGATTTTCATTCATAAACCATAATTTTTGCGTATATATTATATAGTTTGTGTTATCATGTAAATATCGCTTAGTTTGATAGTTTTCATCTCTTTTTGTAGGTTTTCATGCGTAATTGAAGCATTGGAATCAAAGGCAAAAGCATGGTTTCAAGAAAGACCCAAAGTAATTTTTTTTTAAGATTTCAAGTTTTCTAGAGCGGGCTTAGCACGGTGATACCACACTTAGAGAAATAAAGGCAGTTGGGATTGGGAAATTTACGCTAGGAGTGCTCTAGGAGTGCGCTTATCACGAATCAATGTGGTTTAAGTTTATTTTTGCTGATCGCGCTAAGCGATCTCTACTAGGGCTTATCGCAGTTCCTCTTTTTGAGTTACTATATATTCATCTGTGAATAGATTTTTAGGGTATGATTTTGGAAAATTTAAACCTCCATCACCATCATTTTTTGGACAGAGTAACTTAGAAACAACATTAGGGGTTGCAATCTTGAAGATCCGGGGGGATTTGCATCAATCTGTTTGACACATGGGGAGATTCTTGTTCATCTTCATTATTATCTTTGTACCTTTCTTATTGGAATTATTTGTAAATTTACTTTGATAGTATGTATATTTATTAATCATGGCATTGTATACGATTTAGTTTATGAATATATATCGATGTTATCCTTGTTTACTTGTTTATCTATTGATTTGAACCATTATTGAGAAATACTCTTCGAATCTAGATCTAGGGTAATCATATGTTAGACGCTAAACTCTTGACATAGATTTATATCTAACATTCACCGCGAGTATCAATTCTTAATGCTCCGTATTGTTTGATAGGTTGAGAGGTCATCGATTAGACAGTACGGTAGAACTCTTGTCAGCGCTTCAGGCATGAACACTGATATGAGAGATACGTGATGATATTGATAAGTGTTTTAGGTTGTGTAGAACTAATTAGTAGATTTGCGTATTAGATAGGTGGATGAAATTCATTCCTGACGAGTTCTCTCAATTAATTTAATTACTTATGCATGTGTTTTACTTTCCGCATTTATAAACCTTACAAACATAAGCTTAGATTTATGCCCGTTCCGCCCCTTTTTTTTACGGAACAAATCTAAACGAGACGAGCAAGCCGGTTTTCCACGTCAAAGACAAGGTTTGTTATAATAGTTTTAGAACATAATCATTTAAATATGATGACCTCAAAGAGTAGTTCAATAAATAAAAGATCAACACAAGTTTTTTAACAAATTTTAGTCACCTCCCATATAAAACTCCTACAGCCCTGCAATAACAGTATATACATCAACATCACTGATATAACATAATAGTAGTTAAATGATACTCGACTCATTAACTAATGTTGAGTAGTATAGTTGTAAAATGAAACCTTAATGCAAGGTGTTAGGCAACAAATGTTGAACACTACATAATTGTTTATTTTGTATAGATTCTCTTCACATTGAACACTAAATATAAATAACGTTTTTATCAAATACTCAAATTTGAACTTCTATGCCGGAAGAATCTAGTCATTTAATTTCTGTTATATTCACCTATATAATTATAATATATAAATTATCTTATTATGGAAATTTAAAAATATATATATTTTAAACAAAATGTATTTAAAATGAAAATTTGGCTTTAACTTCATTGCCGTTGGCTTTAACTTCGTTGCCAAACTTGAATATAGTATAAGTTGGCTTTAATTTCTCTTAATTGAACCTAGAACTGCCATATACATTTTATTTTGTTTTTGTAAGAACTCACACATTATCATTGAAGTGGTTGTTTCAACAAGAGAATATAACCATATCACAGTGTCATCAAATTTTGAAATTCTGCATGATTATTGGAAATAGTGACCAAACTGTAAATGTACATGCATACACTTGCATAGTCAGTATCCACTGAAGATAACTACGGAGTTAGATGTATAAAAAGATACAAAATGTTAATTTAGAATATCATGTAAACAAAATGATAATACTCTTCCAATTGCACTCCTACTATCCTTTTAGAAATGCTTACTCACATCAATATTTTTGGCCAGTGTACTCTCTTGCATTCACAGTTATTAAGAGAGATTGTATCAAAGACAGTAACTTTAATAAATTCATAATTAATAACTAATGCCTTCAATTATATTAAATGAAATATAGATATTACAACTTCTCAAAAATCCTAATAATCTACTAAACTTGTCTGCATACATCATTTCTTTCTAGCAAGATATTGTTTCAACATTAGTCCCACACCAACGAAGAGTGTTTGAGTAGGAAATAAATCGAGGATTGGATCCACAACTGTGTGCGCCTATTTCTTCCACCTTCATAAATGTTTCTTCATCCAAACCACAACTATAAATCTTTTGTTTCGTAGAAAATACTAAAATATTGTCATTCATAATAGTAAATCCAGTAACGTGAGCATCTTTCTCTTCTAACCCCAATGCATTCACTCTCACCTTTAAAATCTTTTGCCATAAACATGACTTGTAATCTTTTAAAAATCAAATAGTAAAACAGACCTTCTTAATTTCCCTAAGCAAATAGGTCTGTCGGAACTTGTGACTTTACCCCAATTAAATATGCCCATCTCACACTCCACGTGAAAACCTTTTATAGATTCCCTTGGCAACTTAATAATAGTTGAAGTTCCTTTCACAAAATTATAAACCATTATATATAGCTTATAAAAAGGACTCAATCTCGTAAAATAATTAGAGCAATCTGAAATAAAATGAAGTGTTCCATTGTGAAACACCGACAACTCAAATTTCATATTCCTACCACCACATAAAAAGTTGTTTTCCATGGTTTTCCACGCACCTTCTTTCCATGATAAATATTGCATAACTAGTTGGTGACCATTCCATAGTATTTTCAAAAAGAAATATCAAATAGTCATCTGAAGAGCCATGAGAGCAATTTAACATGAGATTTATATTAGAAAACCTATGGATTTTTTTAAGTGACTCCGAAGTAGGAATTAAAAAGCAAGACTTTGTAATTGGTTTGCAAATAAACAATTCAATTGGATCATCCTTAATAATATAACAAAGAAGCAAACCATTACTAGAAGCTACAACACAGGTTAAATTTGACAAATATGTCAGAACATTGTTAGGAACACCAGAAGATTGTTGCGTAGATAAATGGTGCAACTCGATCCTTTTATGATACCTTTGACTTATCAGATCATGTTGGAGGAAGAAACATGTATAACTCTTCACTAACAAATTACAAAACTATTTCGTTTTGTAATGAGATTCTTCTTGAAATTTGGAAAATAAACAACAAGTTAACTTAAATTTAAAATTGATTTTTGCAGGTAATCAAGAAAATATCTCATAAGCAATGTCTTCTTGAGACACGATCATATCGTCTGGTAATAGAAAAATTGAAAGATGAAAAATATATGAAGATTATAAAGAAAAGAGCATAGTAATAGAAAAATTGAAAGATAAAATTTTGAGGAAGATTACAAGAAAAAGAGCAGAACACAACAAATGAGTGATTGGAAGAATTATGTTAGATAGCATTTATAATAGTGCTACTGAAAAAACAAATCTTTCTCTTTTTTAAATTAAATCTTTTCTGTTGAAAATAATAATGAATTCATATAATAGATAAGTTTGTTTTGAATTTGAACATAATATATTTGTTTTTAAAATAACTACTTCCCAAAGATTCAGAAACTAAGTAAACCAAAATAAATAGCTTTTAATTTTTCTAATTTTTCTGATATAATCTCCCGATTTGTTGATAACCTACGTGACTAGGAAACTAAATATGTGGGTTAGGATGATGAAGGATGATACGTGATTTATTTATTTTATTTTAGTTAATAATATTGTATGATAAATCCATAAATTTCTTCAAGTGGGAAAAAATACTATATTTAAAAATTTTATTTAAAAAATTGTATTAGTTTTTTTGTCAAACTATTTAATTGCCAAAAATTTACCTTTAAAATAAATAGATTGTCACTGAATTAAATTTGTGATTCAACTATCAGAAATTATTGCTTCATACCACTACCAACCAAATATATTTACGAGATAGATTATATATATGAGAAACTAATAACATGGTAATTGTTAAGTAAAAAAAAAAATCTTATACTACCAAAAAAACTAAACTATTTTATATCCTCAAAATTAGAGGGTATAAGTTAGTGGGGGAAGTGCCCCCAATGTGCATAGATCCGTCCAATAGGAACGTTATAATAGGAAAATACAAAAATAGGATTTAAATTTGTACGTTAATAATGTAATTTTATTCTATATTTACATTCAATTAAGATTAAGGTGACAAATGACACATATATGTTCTTTTTATAAGATTTGATTTTAATTTATATATTTTATTGTTAAAAATAAAAACAGAAAATCGTTAAATAGAAAATCCTAAATAGAAAATCGTTAATAAAATATTATAAATAGAAACATAAAATTTATTACTGAATGAAAACTTACCTTACTAATTGATTAAATATATTTTATTTATTTTTAACTTCCAATTGGAAGAGATTAAATACATTTTGTATCCACTAGATATCATCTAAGTGTGATTAAAATACAATTGATGGTAAAATTCTTCTTTAAATTTTTTAATACTTTTGAGGTATAAAGAAAATATATTAAAATTTAAATAATTAAACTTATAAATCCAAATAAATTCACTTAAAATATTGTTAAATTTGAGTTATTTATAATCTGTATTTTTTATATCTATTGATTACATTTATATTTTATTTTATCTAATGTAATATAAAATTTCTCACTATACTTTTGTTACTTTTGAATTTGTCATCCACTCAGTTTTTTTTATATTTAAAGAAAAATATTATTATTATTTTCTTTTTTTTTTGGAAGAAGCAAAATATATACTACTAAATCAAAAATGCTACAAACACGACGATCATCTGATCCAGCCAGCATAGGACAACAAAATAAACTAGACCTTTAAGGCATGATAAGCACAGTAACATATTTCATAAGTTTGTGCTTCATTCAAGTCCTATGAATAATTTTGTCCACTATACTAGAAACAATGACATTTCTATCAATCTGCCCACCAAAACAAATAGGATTTCTATAACTCCAAACTGCATAAACTGTTTCCGCTATGGCACACTTGAGCATAGATGCACGCCACCATATGCCTTTTCTATGCTGCACTATCCAACTCAATTTCTCATTCCAACTATGAGCTTTGTGATCAACTTGCAGCCAACCTAAAATCCCCTCCCAAATCTTCTTTGTTTCCTCACAAGAACACATCAAATGCTGGATTGTTTCTCTATCCTTGCAAAAACAGCAGCAGTCCTCATTCAAGATCCCAAATTTACGCAATCTATCTTTTGTAGTTGGTCTATTATGACAAGCAAGCCAAAGAGTGCACAAAGCCTTTGGTATCGTTGTATTTCCATAGAAGACCTTCCTCCAACCAACATTTTGATGTTGTGTCTTGATGGCATAGTACATGTTCCGGGTACTGTACTTATCTTGCAGTAACATATCTTTCCATTCATCAATATGACACACCACTTATCTTTGATTAATGATTTCTTTTAAAATCCAAGAGCAGTTGGTTTTTATAAGGATAATCATGATATCCAATTGTTTGGTGTAATGGTTATGGATCCATTTGATCCATAGGATGTTAGCCTTACCAAAGAGATTCCATAACAACTTGGTGAGACAAGCCTTGTTCCACTCAACAATAGAGATAATGTTTATGCCACCTTGATTTTTGGGCAAACATACTTTGTTCCAAGCAATAGGGAATTTTTTATTAACCTTGTCACTACTAGACCAGAGGAAGGATCTGCAGGCAACATCAACTTTTTTGATAATAGTTTAGGGAAGGGGTAAACATTGTAACCAATAGTTGGTTATGAAGAACAGGACACTATGAATCAGCTGGAGCCTCCCAGGAAAGCTGGTGAGTTTAGCACTCCAATGCTTAATCCTCTTAACTATTCTATCTATCAGAATCAGGCATTGACCAACATAAAGCTTCTTGCTTGAGAGGGGGATACCAAGATACCTGAAAGGAAGATGCCCTTCCGAAAACTCAGTAACCTGGTTGATTTTCTGCTTGATTTTGATCTCCACATCCCCAAAGTAAACCTTGCATTTATTTGGATTGACAACAAGCCCTTTGGAATTAGAAAAGTTCTTAAAAGCCTGCATCATCAGCTCAACAGGCATGATGTCTCCTATATAAAACAAAAGTAAATCATCAACAAAACTCATATTGATAAGGCTTAGCTTTTCACACTTTGTGTGGAAGTTGACATTAGAGTTATACTTCATCCTTTGCATACAGCTATGGAGATATTCCATCATAATAACAAATAACAAGGGGGAAAGTGGGTCCTGTTCTCTTAGGATCCTTCTGGAGTTGAGAATACTAGTGGTCTCTCCATTGATTATGAATATGTAGAAATAGTGGTCAGTATGACCATAATCCACCTGATGAACTTGTCAGGCAAGCTCAACTTCTTCAGGATAACTCCAAAGCACATCACTCCACTGTACCATAGGCCTTTTGAAGGTCCATTTGAAACATACATCTAGGAGAACCTCCCTTGGTGTTGTAACCTTTAATTAACTCATAGGCCATAAGGATATGGTCCTGAATGTGTTTTCCTGACACAAAAGCAGCTTGACTCTCATAATTATACTCCCCAGAACTTTACTCAATCTGACTGCCATAATCCTGGATATAATCTTATACAAAGTAGTGCAACAGAAAATAGACCTATAGTCTTTTACCATACTAGTTGATTAGTCTTGGGTATAAGGGTGACTACAGTATAATTGATAGTTTTCAGCATCATATCTTTCTCAAAACATTCTCTAATGGCATTGAGGACATCCTTATTAATAGTATTCCAAGTGTCCTTGAAGAATTTATCCCTAAAACCATCTATACCAGGAGCATTATTATCACTAATCCCTTTGAGAGCAGGCTTTACTTACTGATCAGTGACGAACTCAATAAGGGACTTCTCTGATCAACATTCAAGTGGGGAACCTGTCTCATAGCAACCAGATTAATGTTATCCATTTTCTTATTAGACTTACCAACAAACTCTCCATAAAATTGCATAAGCTCCTCTTTATGTTCATGATGAGTTGTCAAGAGAATCCCATCTTTGTTCTTGAGGCTTTTGATATGGTTCATTTGATGCTTACTTTTCAAGGAAGCATGAAAGAAAGCATTGTTCCCATCTTCAAGTTTTATCCAGTTTATCTTAGCTCTCTGACTAATAAGCTGTTTTTCAATAGTATTCAACTTGATAATTTCACTAGTGAGGTTCTTGGTTCTCTCAATGAGGTCAGGATTCATCCTATCTTAAACAAGCTCAATTTGTACCTTTTTAAGATTACTGTAGCGGTAAATTCATGACCATTGGGCTATTGCTTAATTCAACGTCAATAAACAAGAGTCGCCACCACACCTTTATTGTTTCCAAAGGGAAAAGGCAAAAGTACAAACTAAACCTAAAGATAAGAAGTTTTCAAATCAAAACTAATAAAATGTCAGAGATTACAGGTAAGCGAGTTGGTTACACAAAGGGAAGATATTAGCACCCAAAATGTCCTAGGGAGCCCTTTTGTGTGCAAGTATTTTAGTTGAAAAGATGTTTGTTTTAAAAAATAGAATGAGGGAATGAGAACAGAATTCATTATTTACATTTTTGTGTTTGACAAGGCTTTTGGTCTTATGCCTATGTACCAACATAAAATGAGGGATCAAAACCTCGTAGTTTGTGGTAAAAAATTCAAAGATGGGTGGATTGATTTTAATAAAAGCTTAAAGATATTTTGTTATCAATGGGAGAATACTCAACCAAACATCCACCGATAATGAGGGCTTTACAACATTTAAGAGGAAAGGCTCCAACTTGGATTCAATCAACAAGTATGCCACTAACCCCTAATAAATGGAAAGTCTTACACTCAACATATCATGGAATGGGAGAATTATATCTCAACCAAATATAACTCAAATCTAAATGCTTCCTTTTGAAAAGGTTAAAGGGAAAAGGCATAAAATGTCCAAAATGATTAGATGAGGATGTTAGTTCTTTTTTGTCTTTTTGAAAATAAAGTCAATATGATTAAGTTCATTTACAAGTTTGATTTAAGAAAATAGTTTGAAAGTCAATGGCATAAGGCCAAGGTTTCTACTCATTAAAACAAGTCTAAGTTGAAAACAACAAGCAAAGAAGTTTTGAAAATGAGAGGGAGATTTTGAAATTAAAGAAGGAGGAAGAGATGAAGGGACTATCCTAGACAAGATTAAAAGTTTAGAGTTGAAAAGATCTAACCCATGGGAAGCATCCACAAGACAAAAGTGTCAGATAGAAACCCATTTCCTTTGGATTGTCAAGCAAGCAACAAAACCATAATCATCCAAGCAATTAATAAGAAGACCAAAGCAAGCAATCTTCAATGTCCTTTAAATGTATCCGATGAAATATCCCTTGAAACATACTCAAAGAGAAACCGTCAAATGGTATCAATAAAATCAAAATAACAGCTTAGACACATAGAAAGAGTGTATCAGATAAACCAAAGGGAGTTTCTCTAACTTGTATCAGATGAATGACATTGGCCAAAAAATGGTCTCAAATTAATGGCATTGACCAAGTTTCTTTCCTTAGCTCAGGGATGTTGCCTACTCTAAGTCCACGGGTCTAAATCAAGTCACAGATAGAGGTCAAATAGTCTACCAATGTATTTTTTAAGGTTTTTATTTTTATTAAGTGTTTTAAGGTCCTACGACCACAAACAAAACAAGATCACAAGCACAAAATATATCACAAGCACAAATATAATGGCTCAAGTGAGCGAAGTGAAAATGAGTGAAACATAAACAATTTGCATGAATGTTAATGACAATGAATGATAAAGTGAAAGAATTTAAATTGCATTAAAGTAAACGACACTAAAATAAAGTCAATATAAAGAGATGTTAGTGAATGTTAGTGGAAAAAGAAAAGATTTTTTTTAGTCATTTTTTGGAGAACACTCAACCATCCACTCGTAAGCATGAAGATATGAACCTAGGCATCATTCATGAGAAGGGCTCCAACTTGGATTAAACCAATAAGTATGCCACTAGCTCTCACAAATGGAAAAGGAGCAAAATCTTCACACAATACCATGAGGAATATGAGGCTTACAATCTCATTTACAAAAATGTTATTGCCTTTGGGACAAATTTAGCACTATGTTAAGCAATCGTAATTGGACTTATATAGACGTCACAACTATCTGAGCTCGGTCAATAAAATGTTGGTGTTAATGCATGCTAGAGACAAGGTATCAAGACCAAGCTCCTAAAGCATACCACACACAAAAATAAGAGTGGATGAACCTATCTCAATCAAGCTCATGTTGATTCATCTGACACAATGTCGTTGATGAATCAACTAGCATTTTGACCTATGAGAAATCATTGGCTAAGAAAGGATTGGGGAAGAAATGAGATGAAGATGAAAAGATAAAGTGAAAAGGATCCCAAATTGGTTAAGGGTTGAACCTCACTTGATCAATACCATTCATTTATCTTGAGGGATGAAGTTCAAACTTCATCAACTCCCTAAATCCAATGGTATTGATCAAGTCAAGGTCCAATTCAACCAAGACCAAGGCCAAATAGAAGTCGAGTCAACAAAAAGTCAATAAAAGAGCTCAATAAATTATTAAAGTAATTAAAACAATTTAAATCAATTTTTAAAATGAAGAAAATAACTTTTAAAAGGGGAAAAAAACCTAAAATCCCTTCAAATCACCAAAGCAATGGCAAGGGATTTATCATAGGTCAAACAAGGTCAAAGGACCATTGACTAACTGTTTTGGCATTTTTTGAAGGACAGAAGTATTTAAAAATCAATTAAAACAAATCAAAAATCACAAAATTCACTAAAAATATTAAACTCAATCCAAAAATTAATTTTAATTCTGAAATGGGAAGAAGAAATTTTTTGTGAAATTTTGGTGGTGGTCCCATAATTTTTGGATTAAAGATGAAATTATAATGAATTTTGTAAGAAAATGCTAATTAAAAATCAAATTTGAAAAATAAAATAAATATGAAAAAAACAAGGCCCCTCAGATTTTCCTCATAATGTGAGGTGGCAGATCTGGTAGCCAAGTGCGCACGTTTCATGGTGCACTGCAGTCAACGCGTGTACACGCTTGGTATTTAAAAGGGACGAACCAAATTAGAACATAGCTTGAAGATCTGAGGGTGTGGGATGAACCAACACACGACCGGAGCCCTAGCTCCGGTCATCTTCTCCGGCTAGCTTCACCGGATTGGTCAGACTAAAATGTTTGCAAAAATGAATGAATCATATACCATTTTAAAGAGAAAAATGCAAGGAATCTAAATATGATCTCCAATTCTTCCAACTCCCAATCTATAATGAGAAACGTGGAGTTGAAAATTGAGGTGTCTAAATTGAATTGCTTTGATTCAACCTCAAAGCAACTCAGGAACATTGCCTACATTGGTAGGACTTTAGTCATCCATAAATTGAGCCAAGATCTTAAGAAATAAGTGAGAATCAAAGATAAGAAAATTGAAGAAATCCACCTTCGGGTAGCAGCTTTAGAGCTTAATCCTTGATGCAATTCCAATTGGTTCCTCTTCGTCTTGCTTACAGGAGTTGAATGAGATCAAAGTGGTAATGAATCATTGGAGTTTTTATTCACAAACAGAAGTTGAACAAGATCTCGATTTCAAAGAAATCCTCAAGGTATTCTGTAGAGTGAGGCTATGAGATTGATTGACACAACTTAGGCAAATATTCTCTTTCAATCTGAGGCAATGCACTTCATTTTATAGGCAAAGCAATTGATTTCTAAACCATTCAAAGTTTGAACCAAAAATAGTAAATCCATGTGCATGGGTGCATGAGCATGTGTTCAGGCCCAACTGATCATTGCAATCCACTCAAATTCGTGCACAAATTCTACTAATGTCATAACATGAAGCCATGCAAAGTTGTAAATCAATTGGAGTTCAAAAGTTCCTAAATTAAGCCATGCAAAGAACCTATGCGCAAGTCCCTCAATTCTTGTCCAAATTAAGTAGTATTGGTCTATTTGGAAATCTACCATTATGAGGAACAACTTTTATGTTGGGACTTTTTCCATGTGAAGCTTTGAACATGGTGAATTCTGACCTTGTATTGGAAGAATCAAACATACTTAGAAATTTTCTAAGTTAAAAGTCAAATGAACCCTTTTTTCACCTTGAATAAATTTTGCTATGAGCTCCAAATGACTTTGGTTCCTTCTACACAGTTGTATATCTTTCAATTCTATTCAATTTTTTCACAAATTTGACACCATTTAGAGCTTTCATGATGGAGTTATGGATTTTAGAAGTTGAGGAAAATTGCTTGTTCAATGATGAGGACTAAAATGGACCATAATGTTTCCTCGTGGAACATGACTTTCCAAGTGGAATTTAATATTTATCAAAGAAGAAAAGTTGAATAAGACATATTTAAATTAATTGTGAAACTTGGATCATCTTCATAGCATAAAAATTGAGGAAGTTATGGTTCTTGGAAGTTGACCTTCTATCTAGGGCACATACAAAATGACCTATAATATTTCACCATAAAAAATGAATTTCCAAGAAAACGTAGCTCTTAATGCCAACATGAAAGATGTTTTTAATGCCATATAGATTAACTTTTATCTTGGAATCATTTTCATATGACAAAAAATGTAGGAGATAAGGTCTAGGAAACCCTATATTTTCCCAGTTGACTTTTCTAGTTAACCTCCTTGAACCAACTTGCACACTTGAAGTTACTTTTCTCTTTGAGGCACATGGAGGATAATATATGCTTATGATGATGAAAAATGAAGTATCCTATGATATCTTTGACCACATGTTGAAAAACTTGTTGAGGAAGGCACACAAGATACCCAGATGAATTAGGGCTTCCTTGACAAACAAGCTTCAAACTCTTGATGAATTCTTGATCAAAATGAAAAATAAAGAACATGGGGATCCATATATGATGCTTAGAGCCAATATGGACATTTTCTTCTTGATCCCTTGCACTTGGGGTCTTAAACCATAGTTGTGAGCTTGATGAGGCATATGTGGACACACACACTACCTACAAAAGAAACAAAGTTACACTAGACACATTTTTGTATTTTGGTTAGTAAAAAAAGAAAAATAAAGTATGATACAGTCAAATATGCTTGGTGATCTATCCCAATGCAAACCCAATGAATGATAGGTGAGGAGGATACCAAGGTATGATCTCAATGCCAATGCAAAGCTATGAGATGACATGAGGGATCTCAGGGGTCAAAATTGGGGTCTTACAGCTTCCCCTATTTAAGTTCATTATATCCGGAGATGTGAAGGTTAAAATCTTCGTATCAACACAGTAGAATGGACTTAAATAACAAGAACAAGAAACAAATTTTGGTCCCTAAGAGACCTCATGATGCATATGATATGAATGTAAAAATAATATTTGTGAGGGATATATTGCCACAAAGGAAAATAATTTGGGAGAGACTGAAAGTCCATAGGAACACAATGTATTTCATAAGGAAAACTCACTGAGGGACATAGACTCTGGGGATAAAAAGCTATGTGTAGGCCTGGCTACGACTTAAAAATTGTCGGAGACATAAGGGGATTTCCATGAAAATAAATCAATGGAAAGACTCGGACTGAAGGAAAAAAATATGCATGTATTGGAATAAAACCAACACAGCAAGAAACATCCATTGGGGAAAGGCGTAAATTAGAACAAAGCTGAAATACCTAAACTTTCAAAAGGAAATTTGATTTCACAAAGAAATATGAATCCAGACTCAACTGGGAAAGAAAAACTTTAACACAGGAGTAAAAGAGATATATTATCTACCACTTGTTATTGGGTAAGAAGATAATACACTCTGGCAGAGGGACATCCATTACCGGTTAAGGTAAACATATCAAGGATGACTCGCTGAGGAAAATGAGGAATATCCATTACCGGTTACTGGATAAGAATAGCCTACTGGGGAAAAGAAAAAGTAGGATTTACAACTACCTGTTACTAGGTAGAAGACCGAAGGAAGAATATCTGTTACCGGTTATGGTAAGTAAACATATCAAGGATAGACTGCCGAAAAAAGATAGGATTTACATCTACCAGTTATTGGGTAAAAGACCAGAGGAAGAATATCCATTATCAGTTAGGATAAACATATCAAGGATAGACTTCCGGGAAGAATGACCAACTACCAGCTACTGGGAAGCTTAACAAAGGAAAGAATATACATTACTAGTTACGGTAAACATTTAAATGATATACTACCAGAAAAGGAGAAAAAACCACCAACTACCAGTTACTGGGTAGCGTAACAAAGGTGATCGACCATAAAAGATAGGATTTACATCTACCAGACATTGGATAGAAGACAAAAAGAAGAATATTCGTTACCGGTTAAAGTAAACATATCAAGGATAGACTACCAAAAAGATATGATTTATAACTACCAGTTATTGAGTAGAAGGCCGAAAGAAGAATATCGGTTACCGGATAATGTAAACATATCAAGGATAAACTACCAAAAAGATAGGATTTACAACTACCAGTTACTGGGTAGAAGACCGAAAGAAGAATATTTGTTACCAGTTAAGGTAAGCATATCAAGGATAAACTCGCAGGGGAAACGAAAGTAAATTCGCTCGGAAAATCAAAGAAGTAAATTTCCTTTTACCGGTTACTGGGTAAATTAACATAGGTAAAGTACTCAACATCAAGAATGATATTACCAATTACTAGGTAATAAACACTTGGAGGACTAAAAGATATATCTAGGTAAGAACTAGAAAGAAACAGTCAAACAAGACTCAACCCAATGAGGAGATAACTCAATGGGAGTGGTTCCGTCCAGATAATGAACTAGGGAGGAAACATAAGTAATAATCAACCATGAGGGAATGACTCAGTGGGGAAGATGAAAGGATAAACTTTTTATGCTTAAATGGTTGATGCTATACATTGAAGGAGGACAAACACACCAAATCTGTTTGGGAAAATGATATCACCAAAGTAGGGGATCATAAAAAATTAGGTCAATGTGTAAAATGTACAATGAAATATCTGATGTTATGCATATGCATGTATATGCATGAGTATGTATGTGATTATGCTGACAAACGAGCATAAATGATACAAACACTGAATATCCAGTCATCGCAACTAGATACTCGACTAATCTCAACAAGATGGGAACACTAACTGGAGAACCTACTAGGGATGAAAATAAATCATCGAGAATATAAATCCTATCTTCAAATATTCAAATCCCTGGGGATAGCACACAACCATGTACTCAAGGAAGGTTGAGGATTAACAATCCAAATTAAATGCTCAACTCTGGTTGGGGAAAGACATGGCCACATGTGCGCCTATATTCAAGCTCCTTCAGAAATATTAGTCTTGTGATTGGACCGAGGATTTCCATAAAGCTTTTGACATTATTAAAGAATATCTGCTTGGGCCTCCAATTTTGTATCTGTCTGTTGAAGGAAGACCATTGATCATGTATTTGACTGTGCTTGAAGAGAGTATGGGTTGTGTTCTTGATAAGCAATATGAATCTGGTAAGAAAGAATATGCTATTTACTACCCCGGTAAGAAGTTCACCGATTTTGAGTCTCAGTATTTTATGCTTGAGAAGATATATTGTGCTTTGGCTTGGGCAGCTAAATGTTTGCGCCAGTATATGTTGAATCATACTACTTGGTTGATATCCAAGATCGATCCAATCAAGTACATATTTGAAAAGCCAGCTTTACCTGGGAGTGTTGGTTCTTGTGTTGGCAGTAATTTTGGTAAAACCTAGAGTGTTCACAAGTTGTCACATGTGTTGTCTTGACATAAGATAACATTTACCTGCAGGATGTTTAAAATGTGATTATGCAGGATTTTACAAAGATGTCAGACCCGATGTCATGACATCTGTATACCGAACATTCAGTCTGAATTTTATGTATTATGTGATTGCATTTTTAATGCTAATCTATGTATGATTGATGAGATGATTGAACGCGCTATCAATAAGTAATTACAACTAGATTGACTTATTTTCCAAAGAGATATAATCAACTGTCATGAGAAGATATGAATGGAAAATAGTTTTAGGGTTTTATGATGTCCAAGCCCAGCCAATTGCTTCTATATAAAGGACATGGAAAACCTAGTTTTATACACAAGAAATAACGAACAAAATATTGAGAGAGAATAAGGGTTTTAGTCTTGTGTGGTCGTGTGAATTGTAATCCATTCAATTCATCCATAGATGATTGAATTGGTCTGATTTTTGAGTTGTAATTTGTCCACTCTAAGCTTTGTAGCATGAGTGTGTGTTTACTTGATTGAAGCTTTTAAGTAAGATCAAGTATGTACCTTTGAAGATTGTCTTCTTTTCATTTTAATTCTTGTTTTATATCACTGTTGTGATTAAGGGGGAGTGAGTAGGATCTCATATCTAAGAGTTCTTAGGTAGAAGTCACACGGGTAGAGATTAGGTGAAAAGACTGTAACTTGAAGTTGTTTACTAAGAGTCTTTGAACTGACTCTGTTTAGTGGATTTCCTTCCTGGCTTGGTAGCCCTCAGACGTAGGTGAGTTTGCACCGAACTGGGTTAACAATTGCTTGTGTCTCTTGCATTATTGTTCTTTATCGTTTATCCTGTTTGTATTGTTCAGATATTAGTGTCATGATATTACCTTTGACATCTCATATCTGATACCAGAATTTCAATTGGTATCAGAGCAGGCATCCTGCTCTGGTTCTGGGTGAGATCTAGGGACGTTACTTTCTGGTACTATGGATAGAGACGGAGGATCTGTTCATATACCACCTATTCTGGATGGATCCAACTATGACAACTGGAAACCTCGAATGGTAGCCTTTCTAAAATCTTTGGATAATAAGGCTTGGAAGGTTGTTTTAACTGGCTGGAAACATCCAGTTATTACTAAGGATGGAGAGGCTACAATTGATAAGAAGGCTGAGGAACAATGGACCAAGGAGGAGGAGGATCTAGCCCTTGGGAACTCTAAAGCATTGAATTCTATATTCAATGGAGTAGATAAGAACATCTTCAGATTGGTAAACAACTGTGAGGTGGCTAAAGATGCTTGGAACATTCTCAAAACCACTCATGAAGGCACCTCTAGAGTGAAGATGTCTAAACTGCAGCTCCTTACTACCAAGTTTGAAAATTTAAGGATGAAAGAAGATGAAAATATTCATGAATTTCATATGAATATCCTTGAAATTGCTAATGCCTCAGGAGCCCTGGGTGAGAAGATGTCAGATGAAAAACTAGTGAGGAAAATACTCAGGTCACTTCCTAAGAGATTTGCCATGAAAGTGACAGCCATAAGCGAGTCTCAAGACATTTCCAATATGATAGTTGATGAGCTTATTAGATCCCTCCAAACATTTGAGATGGGAATGTGTGATGGATCTGAAAAGAAAGTCAAAAGTATAGCCTTCATGTCAAACACTGAGGAGAAAGAGGAAGAAAGTGGTCAAGATATTGATGAAGATTTGGAAAATGATGTAGCATTACTGGGAAGACAGTTCAACAGAATTCTGAAAAAGATGGATGCAAGGTCTAAGGCTAATGTCAAGAACATCTCATTTGACATTAGTAAATCCAATAATGCTGGAAGAAGAACAAGATCAGATGAAAAGTCCAAAGAAGGAAAAGGAGTCCAGTGCCATGAATGTGATCGGTATGGACACATTAGAACTGAATGTGGAACCTACCTCAAGAAACAAAAGAAGAGTCTTACTGCTACTTGGTCTGATGAAAGTGAAACAGAAGAGTCAACAAATCTTGTGACTGCCTTGACTGGAAGATGGGGTTCTGATGAAGAAGTGTGTCAACAAGTTGAAAGTCAGAAGAAAGTGATAGCACAGTTGGAGAATGAAAAGGCAGAACATTTGGAAACCATCTCTAAGTTGAAGACTGAAGCAGTATTCTTGAATTCTAAACTGGATGCGATGACAAAGTATGTCAGAATGCTAAATAATGGATCTGACACCTTAGACAAAATTCTCCAGACTGGACAAATGGCAGGAGACAATTCTGGCATTGGGTTCAATGAATCTAAACCTGAGTGCAGCCACACTGGTAGCAAACCAAAATCCAAACCTGAGTGCAGTCACACTGGTAGCAAACCAAAGATGTCACATCATATGTCACAACATCATAAAGGAAGACAACAGAAAGGGAAACATCAAAGATGGAGATGTCATTACTGTGGAAAATTTGGCCACATAAAACCATTCTGCTACAAGTTGTATGGCTATCCTAGTCCTTCTCATCATCAACCTAGACCCAAACATCACATACCTGTCAATAGAAAACAATGGGTTCCTAGGACTGGTGTTACAAACCTGATAGCTCACACTTCCTTCAGAGTTTCAGCCAAAGAAGACTGATATTTTGACAGTGGGTGCTCCAGACACATGACTGGAAACAAAAACCTGCTAACTGGCCTTCATCCTCATACCACCAACTATGTAACCTTTGGTGATGGAGAAAAGGGTGAAATCAAGGGAATTGGTAAGCTTAACTGCCCTGGAGTTCCTAATCTTGACAATGTCCTACTTGTTAAGGTACTGACTGCAAACCTAATAAGCATCAGTCAACTATGTGACCAAGGTCTAACTATAAACATCACAAAAACTTAATGTATGATTACTAATAAAGAAAATGAAGTGATCATGAAAGGAGTTAGGTCTAAGGACAACTGCTATATGTGGAGTTCTCAAGAAATTGGTTATTCATCAATGTGTACTCTAGCCAAAGAAGAAGAAGTGAAGATATGGCATCAAAGATTGGACCATATGCATCTTAAAGGAATGAAGAGGATTATATTTGTTGAAGCTGTTAGAGGAATTCCCAATTTAAATATTGATGAAGGAAGAGTTTGTGGGGAATTTCAGATTGGAAAACAGACAAAGATGTCACATCAGAAGCTTAAACATGACACCACTTCCAGAGTGCTGGAACTTCTCCATATGGATTTGATGGGACCCATGCAGGTGGAAAGTCTTGGTGGGAAGAAGTATGCTTATGTAGTGGTGGATGACTTCTCCAGATACACCTGGGTTAATTTTATAAGATAAAAATATGATGTATTTGAAGTCTTCAAAGATCTTTGTCTAAGACTTCAAAGAGAAAAAGAAAGTCAAGTTATCAAAATCAGAAATGATCATGGGAAGGAATTTGAGAACAACAAATTTTCTGAATTCTGTTCATCAGAAGGAATTAGTCATGAGTTCTCATCTCCCATTACTCCCCTGCAAAATGGTGTGGTAGAAAGGAAAAATAGAACTCTTCAAGAATCAACAGAGCTATAATTCATGCTAAGAAATTGCCCTACCACTTATGGGCTGAAGCTATGAACATAACCTGCTATGTTCACAATAGAGTAACCTTGAAGAAAAGGACTCCTACTACCTTATATGAAGTCTGGAAAGGGAGAAGACCTACAGTCAAATACTTCCATGTGTTTGGTAGTAAATGTTATATCTTTACTGATCATGAACAAAGAAGGAAGATGGATCCCAAAAGTGATGAAGGAATATTTCTGGGCTACTCAACAAACAACAGAGCGTATAGAGTTTTTAATTCCAGAACAAAAGTAATGATGGAATCTATCAATGTTGTGGTTGATGATCAACAGACTGATGTCACAGACGATGTTGAGACATCTCTAAATGATCCCCCAGCTGATTTCCCAGACAAAAATAATGAGAGTGAACCTCCTCAAGCTGAACCTGAAGCTGACAAAATCAACAAGGGACCCTCCATCAGAATTCAGAAGGATCATCCTAAAGATCTCATTATAGGAGACCCAAATAAAGGGGTCACAACTAGATCAAGGGAAGTGATCTCACATGGGTGTTTTGTGTCCAAGATTGAGCCTAGGAATGTCAAGGAAGCCTTGACTGATGAGTTCTGGATCAATGCCATGCAGGAAGAGTTAGGCCAATTCAAGAGAAATGAAGTATGGGAACTGGTTCCAAGACCTGAAGGAATAAATGTCATAGCAACAAAGTGGGTGTATAAGAATAAATCTGATGAACAAGGGGTGGTTACTAAAAATAAAGCAAGATTAGTAGCACAAGGATACACTCAAGTTGAAGGAGTTGATTTTGATGAAACTTTTTCCCCTGTAGCTCGCCTTGAGTCCATTAGACTATTGCTTGGAGTGACATGTATTCTGAAGTTCAAACTGTTCCAAATGGATGTAAAAAGTGCCTTCTTGAATGGCTACTTAAATGAGGTAGTATATGTTGAACAACCTAAAGGATTCACAAATCCAAATCTTCCAAAGCATGTGTACAAGTTGAGGAAATCCCTCTATGGTTTGAAACAAGCTCCTAAGGCGTGGTATGATAGACTCACAGTGTTCCTCACTAACAATGGATACAGGAAGGGAGGTATTGACAAGACCCTATTTGTTAAGAATGAAGGAGGAAAACTCATGGTGGCTCAAATATATGTGGATGATATTGTGTTTGGTGGGATGTCAGATCAGATGGTCGAACATTTTATTAAACAAATGCAATATGAGTTTGAAATGAGCCTTGTTGGAGAGCTGACCTATTTTCTTGGGCTACAAGTCAAGTAGATGGAAGATTCTATCTTTCTATCTCAAAGCAAATATGCCAAAAACATTGTTAAGATGTTGGGCATGGAGAATGCAAGTCATAAAAGGACACCTGTCCCTACACATCTGAAAGTCTCCAAAGATGAAAATGGTGTTAGTGTAGATCAAAGTCTCTACATAAGCATGATAGGAAGTCTGCTATATCTCACAGCAAGCAGACCTGGCATTGCTTTTGTTGTAGGTGTTTGTGCTAGATATCAAGTTGAACCAAAAGTCAGTCACATAAACCAAGTGAAGAGGATACTGAAATATGTCAATGGCACCAGTGACTATGGGATGTTGTATACTCATGGATCTGGATCTATGCTGACTAGATACTGTGATGTTGACTGGGCTGGAAGTGCTGATGATAGGAAAAACACATCAGGAGGATGTTTCTTCTTGGGGAACAACTTAATATCATGGTTTAGTAAGAAACAAAATTGTGTGTCCCTATCCACTACTGAAGTTGAATACATAGCAGTTGGGAGTAGTTGTTCTCAACTGGTTTGGATGAAACAAATGTTGACTGAATACAATGTCACACAAGATGTCATGACATTCTACTGTGACAACCTGAGTGTTATAAATATTTCTAAGAATCCTATTCAGCACAGCAGGACAAAGCACATTGATATTCGTCATCACTTTATTAGAGAACTAGTGGAAGAGAAAATCATAGCCCTGGAGCATGTTCCTACTGAAATGCAATTAGCTGACATATTTACAAAGGCTTTGGATGCTAATCAATTTGAATGTTTAAGAGGGAAGTTAGGGATTTGTATCCATGAGAATTTATAGCAATTAATTTGGAGTGGAAAAGGTAATAAAAATATTGTCTGTCCACTTAAAAGAAAGTTTCCCATTTATGGTAAATCATTACCTAGTATTGGAACTACCATCTATAGCATTTTCACACGCAACCTCAGCACAACCACTTCCATCTTCCTCAAACTTCATCGACCATCTCTGCTAAGGCAACAAAAATTCTTTCACAAGCTCAACAAGATGTCACAACATCCTTCATCTTCTGGTTCTAAAAACACCAAACCTGCGCACAAAGCAAGAACACCCTCCATGGATTTTCTTCATGAAGACATTTTGGAAGTGATTCCCCTATCAGTCATCCCAGGCGATGCTCTTGGTCCATCCTCCATTGCTGGACATACTCAAGGTAACAGTTCTGATAACCCTACCTCTAAAGATGACATGCATCGTACTGATCGTGTCATTAGAAATTTGGTCACGAGGATCCTAAATGAAGGACACTTAGTCAAGGGAGTTTCGACTCCTCTATCTAGAAGGGACCCCTCACCTGAGGTGGAACCTCACAATGAGAAAGATGATGAGTCATCTAGGTCTGAGAAAAATATAGCTGCTGAGGGTCTGTGTTCTTTAGGGCAAACCTTGCCTAGTAAGAAATCTATAGATGCTTCTCAGTCTAAGAAGCATGACTCTGGTAAGAAGGTGATTGACTTGGAAGAAGAAAGCTTAGATGATGAAGATGACAACTTGCTTCATCACTTGAAGCCAAGTGTTGCAAAGAGAATGAAGACCAGAAAGGGTAGGTCTGTGGCTGAGATGATGACAGCCGAAACTAGTAAGAAGGCTACTGCTGTAGGCCCTTCAAAGTCATGGAGTAAAGTGGAGGTAAAGGAGAGAAAGGTAAGAGAAAGTTCTGATTCAGAGGAAGATGTTGAAGACGATGTCCCAGACATCTCTCCTATCAAAAAGCAAACTGTTAGAAAATCCCCTGCTAAGGTTGCTGATGTGCATTTGGATAACATTTCCTTCCATCAAAAAGCAAGATGTTAGAAAATCAGCCAACTAGGTACCAACAAATCACATCTCTACAATCTCTAATGCTCTTGGAAGGATCATATTTTCTATTGGAACCAAGCTTAATTTTGATTATGGAAGATTCATGTTTGAACAAATTGTCAAACATGCTTCCACAAATGTAGTGAAGCTGCCCATAACTTTTCCCTCAATAATTTGTGGGATAATCCTAAGCCAGCAACCTGGAATTTTGAGCACAAGTGATATCCCTAGTAGAAGAAAACCTCCATTGTCAGTTCATTATAAATTATTTGAAGGTAGTCATGTCAATAACATTGTCATGACATCTGCTATGAAGAAGCCAGCCTCTCAAAGTGACCTGATTTCTGAACTAAAAGAGACCTGTAAGGAATTGGAGGCTGGGATTAGGGTGGCTAAAGCTAGGAAAGAAGCTCTGGAGGTTCTGATTAATAGCCTGGAGCAAGGAGATATGGATAATGTTGGTGAAGCCAAGGAGACAGATGCCCACACCTCAAGTGAGAGTTCTGAATCTCAAGATAAATAAGTGGCAGTTCTGGATCTGAAGTTGATGAAGATGCTACCTCCTCTGACTGAGTTATGGTGAAGATGATCCCCCTGTTATGATATTGTGCTGTTCTGGATACCTTGATGTTTGATGTTTGATGTTTTTTTCGGCAGTCTTGTTTTGATGCCATGATGTAATTTTTGGGTGCTCTTTGTGATTTCTCTGGATTTCTTTTTATCTCAGCTTATATAGTTGTGTATAATTATGGTTCTGTAACACCTGACAATATGTTTTAACATACTATATGTTATAACATTCTTTGTGACATTCTCTGTTGGACTAATAGACATTTATTTTGTCTCATTGGTCTCTTTGGTCTATTTTGACTAAAAAGGGGGAGAAGTAGTAGCTAAAGAGAAGAAGCACATTGTAGAGGAGAGCTGCAGTTAATATATGTTATGAAGCAGCTAGGCTATAAATAGATGACAGCTGATGTTGAACAGAATGATGTTCTGTGTTGTACAGGTGATGTTGAAGGAGATGTTAGATGGGGTGATGGATGTTACAGGTGTTGTTGAAGGAGATGTCTGTGTTGAACAGACTTAGGGGGAGAAGAAGCACATATGTGTTTAAAATGTGTTTAATGTGTGCTTACTAGTTGCTATTATAGCTAGTAAATGTGTGGTTTATTACTTCTGCTGCTGCTTAACTGTTGATATGTTTTGTACTCTTGTGAACAAATGGATTGATATATGTTTTAGCCAAAATTTTCCAAAGGGGGAGTTTGTTGGTTCTTGTGTTGGCAACAATTTTGGTAAAACCTAGAGTGTTCACAAGTTGTCATATGTGTTGTCTTGACATAAGATAACATGTACTTGCAGGATGTTTAAAATGTGATTATGCAGGATTTTACTAAGATGTCATGACATTTGTATACAGAACATTCAGTCTAAATGTTATGTATTATGTGATTGCGTTTTTAATGCTAATATGTGTATGATTGATGAGATGATTGAACGCGCTATCAATCAGTAATTACAACTAGATTGACTTATTTTCCAAAGAGATATAATCAACTGTCATGAGAAGATATGAATGGAAAATAGTTTTAGGGTTTTATGATGTCCAAGCCCAGCCAATTGCTTCTATATAAAGGACATGGAAAACCTGGTTTTATACACAAGAAATAACGAACGAAATATTGAGAGAGAATAAGGGTTTTAGTCTTGTGTGGTCGTGTGAATTGTAAGCCATTCAATTCATCCATAGATGATTGAATTGGTCTGATTTTTGAGTTGTAATTTGTCCACTCTAAGCTTTGAAGCATGAGTGTGTGTTTACTTGATTGAAGCTTTTAAGTAAGATCAAGTATGTGTCTTTGAAGAGTGTCTTCTTTTCATTGTAATTCTTGTTTTATATCACTGCTGTGATTGAGGGGGAGTGAGTAGGATCTCATATCTAAGAGTTCTTAGGTAGAAGTCACACGGGTAGAGATTAGGTGAAAAGACTGTAACTTGAAGTTGTTTACTGAGAGTCTTTGAACTGATTCTGTTTAGTGGATTTCCTTCCTGGCTTGGTAGCCCCTAGACGTAGGTGAGTTTGCACCAAACTGGGTTAACAATTGCTTGTGTCTCTTGCATTATTATTCTTTATCGTTTATCCTGTTTGTATTGTTGAGATATTAGTGTCGTGACATTACCTTCGACATCTCATATCTGATACCAGAATTTCAGGAAGGATTGCCCGTTGGTAGATATTGTTATCTAAGTATGATATTGAATACCAAGCTCATAAAGCGATTAAAGGTAGTGTCTTGGTTGATCATTTGGCTCACCAACCTATTGATGATTATCAGTCAATATAATTTGATTTCCATGATGAAGAGATGTTGTATTTGAAGATGAAAGACTATGATGAACCATTGCTTGAAAAAGGGCCAAAACCTGGTTCCCGTTGGGGCATGACATTTGATGGAGTTGTTAATTCATATGGTAATGGCATTGAGGCAGTGATTATTACTCCTCAAGGCACTCATTTTTCGTTTACAGCTAGATTAACCTTCAAATGTACGAATAATATAGCTGAGTATGAAGCCTGCTTTATGGGGCTCGAAGAAGCCATTGATCTTAGAATCAAATATCTCGATGTCTATGGAAATTTAGCTTTGGTTGTTAACCAGATTAAAGGTGAATGGGAGATGAATCAATTCGGTTTGATACCATATAGAGATTATTCGAGGAGTATATAAACTTTCTTTACAAATGTTGAGTTTCATAATATCACTCGAGATTAAGATTGGATGGCAGATGCTCTTGCAATGTTAGCCTCCAAAGTCAGATTTACCCGCTTGGGACATCTTTGAAAGACAAGAAGAGTTTGAGAAGTCTGGCTGGTAATTTCTACCTGAATGGTGATGTGCTTTATAAGAGAAATTTCGATATGGTTTTGCTTAGATGTGTGGATAGACACGAAGCTGACCTATTGATGACTGAAGTCCATGAAGGTTCCTTTGGTACTCATTCTAATGGACATGCTATGGCAAAGAATATATTGAGAGAAAGTTACAATTGGATGACAATGGAATATAACTGTTGCAAATACGTGAAGAAATACCACAATTGTCAAATCTATGTGGATAAGATTCATGTTCCTCCGACACTTTTGAATGTCATTTCCTCTCCATGGCCCTTCTCCATGTGGGGTATTGATATGATTGGCATGATAGATCCCAAGGCATCAAATGGACATCAGTTCATTTTAGTGGCTATTGACTACTTCATGAAGTGGGTTGAAGTGGCATCGTATGCTAATGTAACCAAGCAAGTTGTTGTGAGGTTTATCAAGAATCGGATCATATGCCGATATGGTGTAACAAGTAAGATCATTATTGATAATGGATCAAACTTGAATAACAATATGCTGAAAGAGCTCTACAAAGACTTCAAAATAGAACATCATAATTATTCCCCCTACAAACCCAAGATATATGGGGATGTTAAAGCTGCGAATAAGAATATTAAGAAGAATATCCAAAAGATAGTTGTGACGTACAAAGATTGGCATGAGATGCTCCCATTTTCTTTGCATGGGTACCGTACATCCGTCCGCACTTCGACAGGGGCAACCCCTTTCTCTCTTGTTTATGGCATGGAAGTTGTGCTCCCCGTGGAGGTTGAGATCCCATTAATGCGTGTGTTGATGGAAGCCAAGTTGACAGAAGCTGAATGGTGTCAGACCAGGTTTGATCAGCTCAATTTAATTGAAGAAAAGAGATTGACTGCCATGTGTCATTGTCAGTTATATCAGCAGAGAATGAAGAAAATCTTTCGACAAGAAGGTCAAATCTCGTGTGTTTCGAGAAGGTGACCTCGTGCTCAAGAAGATCTTATATTTCAAACCTGATTCTAGGGGCAAGTGGACTCCTAACTATGAAGGCTCATATGTTGTCAAGATAGCCTTCTCAGGCGGTGCATTGATTCTTACAACTATGGATGGTGAAGAGTTCACTCGTCCTGTGAATGCCGATAAAGTCAAGAAATACTTGGCCTAAAAAAGAGAAAAATAACTTGCTAAGTTGAAAACCCGAAAGGGCGGCTTAGGCAAAAATGAGCGTCTCGGTGGATTGAAAACCCGAAAGGGCGGTCAAAGTAAAACTTAGAGATATGAAACAGAAAAGTCATTCCGGTAGATTGAGTATCCCACCTTGGGGAAATCTAGGCAAAAACTAGGGATTATGGCAAGTAACTGCATCCGGCTAGACCTGATCGTTGAAGCAACATTGCCATTCATTTGGTTATGATTCATCATTCTCAACCAAGGACAAAGCACAATTGGATTTCAAAATCGGTAGGGAGAGTAGTGGTCATTGTATTCAATATAACCTTTTTTGATGTGTATTACCATTTTCAAACTTTGTAAAGATCCATGGAGTCCTGCATTTGCGGACTACCATTCTATTAAATAAAGTTGAGCCTTTATCCAATTAGTTTCTCTTCTTATTTGTTTATATTTAATAAAATTGCATTTTTATGATGATAATTTTTGAAATAAATAAATCAATGAATAACCATTTTTTTGAAATAATAAGGCATTTACTTTAAGAACGTTGAGTTCGAAAAAGGAATGTCAACAGCAATCTGAGAACAGTAAGTCTTGATGTGTGAAGCGTTGTTGCCTTCCCCAAGCAGTGTTTAGAGGTGTTTGCTCCCCAAACAGTTTGTTATTTATCCCCAGTAGAGATGATGTGTTGTTCTCCTTGTAGTTCATCATATTTCTCCATATGAGAGCCTTTGTGGATTTTCTTCCTCAGTTTGCATATTTTGTGATTGAACCCTGGATCCCCAGTAAAATCTTTATTTGGTTTTCAGATCCCCAGCACACCTTTATTTGGTTGTTACATAGTCGTGACATTGTTTCTCCCTTAGTGACTTCCTGCGAGTCTGTTTTATATTTGGTACCTTTGAATTGGCTTATTTCTCAATCCCCCAAGAAGAATCTTATGACTGATTCTTTTCATTTTGAGGAATTTGTTTGCATTTTGCATCCCCATGCAACGTTTATTTCTTTGTTAGAGATAATCCCCACACATAATTTGTCCTGACGAATTTTAATCCCCACAGAGTTGATCTTGATTGATGAAATATTCAGTTGGAATTTATCTTCTCACCGGTTCCCCACTCAGAGTTTTGCCTCTTCTTGTGATGTGGATTCCCCACGGAGTTTCCTTTTTCTAGTGAAAGATCTTTCCATTCAGATAATATTTGATTTTGAGCAATATTGATGTAGTCGTCCCCCTGTAGGGTTTTCTCCCATTTGATATGGTATTGACCTAAAATCCTCCGCAGCATTGACTTGTTGCTATGAAGTATATATACATATATATATATATATATATATATATATATATATATATATATATATATATATATATATATACCTCGACTTGAGATATGGATCCTTAATAGATCTCTCTTATCCTCAACATGTTGGTTGATGTCCTCAGCAGTGCTTTCGTCTCATGCGAATTCCCAAGCTATATTTTCTCTTCTCCTAGAGATTTTGAGCTTTAAGCAAGATCTTTGTCAATCATTGCTTATCCCCTAGCAGTTATTCCTCCTCGCCTGAGAGTCAGGTATTGAAGGTGAAGTTGAATTTTAATCCCCGTTATTCCTTCAACAGTTTTTGGTCGGATGCATGTTCTCCATGTCTTTCCCCAACCAGAGTTGAGCATTGAATTTGGATTGTGATATCCCCAACCTTCCTTGAGTACATGGTTGTGTACTAATCCCAGGGAATTGAATATTTGAAGATAGGATTTATATCCTCGAGGATTTATTTTCATCCCTAGCAGGTTCTCCAGTTGGTGTTCCCATCTTGTTAAGATTAGCCGAGTATCTAGTTGTGATGATTGGATCTTCATGTTTGTATCATGTGTGCTCGTTTGTCAGCATAATCATATACATACTCATGCATCTACATGAATAAGCATAACATCATATATTTCATTATGCATTTTTACGTATTGACCTGATTTTTATGATCCCCTGCTTTGGTGATACCATTTCCCCATGCAGATGTGGTGTGTCTGTCCCCCTTCAATGTAGAGTGTCAGTCCCTTAAGCAGAAAGAGTTTATCCTTTCTTCTTCCCCACTGAGTTATATCCTCGTAGATGATTATTTATATTTCCTCCCCAGTTCATTATTTGGATGGAACCACTCCCCTCGAGTTGTATCCTCATTGGGTTGGGTCTTGTTTGACCATTTCTTTCTGGTTCTTACTGTAACACCTCAAAATTTGCCCTCCTCTCTTGGGACTAAGCTTAAACATATTGCATACATTTTTTAGGTCATTTAGCATTGCATATTGCATATCATGTGGTTACATTGTGCAAGCCACTATCCCAAGTCTTGATCAGAAGATGAGGAAGTCAAAGTGCAAGCTAGGGTTTTATTGACTGATCATTGGCCATCTAAGGATTGAGCTGTGAATTAGGGTTTCATGATTCTCAATGGATGTTGGTCTTCACCTTGATTGCAATGATACATCATCCTCATCATGGTTTATTATCATCAAGTGTTGAAGCAGGATTCCTTGAGATTAGGGTTTTGACCACTGGTCAACCCTAATCAATTGCATTGGGCCAATCAGGGCATGATCAGGAGATGGGGTTTATGATGGATATGGGGTTCATTCTTTGGTTATATTATGCTTATTGAGACTAGGGTGTCACCCTTGAGCCATTCCATCAGAAGATTGGAGCTCAGATTGATCTATGCTTTGCCAAATTCATCTATCAGATGAAAAGTCAACTGTGGTCAACTGTACATGATTTGATGGATTTGGAGGTGGAAATGAGTTGGATACACTTCATTCATGTTGGAACAAGTGTTAAATGACATCTCAAAGCTTAAAAATGAAGAAAATCAAGTCAGAACACAAACTGCCAAAAATAGAAAGTGACTTGTAATTGAAGTTTCCAAAAAAGGAAAGTTTTTGACCTCAAAGCCACATGTCCAAGGAAGCTTCAAATGAAAATTTGTTCAACATGAAAGTTGTAGATCTTGTTCTCACCTTTCCAAAAAGTCCAAGAACTTGAAATTCCCATGTATGGTTGGAAAATTATGGCTCAGTGAAATTCAAAAATGACCTGTAATCAGGAGGCCATAATTTCCACATGGTTTGTCCAAATTGCAAGTTCTTTATATGCACAAACTCCATTTGACATGTACTTTCATGGTGCATAATTGGATTTTCTCAAAAGTGGCCAATGCAAAAAGTCAAATTTCAACTGGACAGTTAAAATGGACCAAGGGCAAAATTGTCCAACTTGTGAAATAATTGGAATTTTTGAGTGGGGATTTTTGCAACACCTCATAAATGGCATTTGAAATTTGTTGGAATCATCATTTCATGGCAAAGGCTTGTAATTTGAGGTTTGGCTTGAAAAATGGAAATTGCAAAAGTGAACATAAGCTACCACATAGTGAAATTGAGAATGGCCTATCCAATGAGCATGAGACAAATGGAGACAGCTCACACATGTCATTTGGAAGGTGTGTGAGCTGTCAAATAGGTGGCATTGAGCTGGCAAGTGAAATTCCCATTTTGCCCTCACTTGGAAATTACCATTTTCACTAATGCACTCCATTTGGTTAATGACATGATTAAACTTGGTTTAAGGTCACATATATAAGCCTAATCACTTTCTAATCCTAACAGAATTGCACATTCACCAAGATTGGATCAAGAACTCATCAAATTCTCTCAATTCTTCAAGAACACCAAAACCTTCAACTTCATCAAACTTCATCAATTGTTGATCAAATTTCGAATTTCTTTTTGGATTGATTTTGTTTCATCCTCTTCATCAACTGTTTTTGGTTATTGGAGCATAAAGAGCAGCAGAATTCGACTGTTCAAGGATTCATCATCAATGGCAAATTCAAATTGTGAGCATTAGAAGCTGTCTTGCTCGAACATAATTGCATCATCCACCTCCTTGAAGCATCTAGTGTATCTGTTTGAGGAAGAAGAGCTCGAATTCCACCGATTTCATTGCTGCCATTTCCAGGTATGTGAAACTCGAAACTCACGAAATGCTTGATGTTCATGCGCGTTTGAAAGAGCTTGCTACGTAGAGTGTGGTGATGTGTTTGGTTTCGATTATAGTGAATTGTAGCGCGCGAAATCTAGATTCAAAGTTTCGATCCAAAACCCTAACCTCTTCGATTCGCATGATATAGGAATAATTAGGTTGAAATAAGTTGATATTTGGATTGTAGATGATCATACGGTTCGAACGGTTATAGGCTTGCTCATTTCCATGAAGATTTTGTGTTCTTCGATTTTTTTGAGTTCTGGAAAATTGTTGAATGAAAACGATGAAGTTAAGGTGTTTGATCTGAAAAACCGTTTGAAAATTTAAACACGCTGTTTCCCGCTCCCGCCATCTTTAATTACCATACTGCCATTGTGAATTTTAATTAATTTAATTAATTCTTAAAAAAATTACAATCACCTTAAAAAATTCATAAAAAATTATAGAAAATTCAGAAAAATATGAGGATTGTTTCTTTGACTTTGTTGTTGAGTGTAGAATTTGTTTGACCTATTGGTCAATGTTGTGCATGGTATATTTTTGGATGGACTTAGGTTTGTTTCACATGTGCTCAAAATTGATACATTTTACCATTTGGTTCATGAAATGCTCATAGTGTTAAATAAATGCTTGGAAATTTTTGTGATGATTCTTGACTGGCTGATGTTCATTTCCATGTAAACTTTATGAATTTTTGATGCCTGGCCATTGAGTTATGAATTTTGGAACTTAGGTGTGACAATTTGTGTCACACCTCTTGATGTCAACTTGCTGGATTTAATTGAGTGGTCTATACTTGTTAGAATGAAATGAAATTTTGCATGGTGAATCATTAACATGTTGAGATGTTGTATGGATTTTTGTGGAATTTTACATTGCATTTTCAAATTGATTGCTATTTTTCATCTCTGTTGGTCAAATATGCAAGTCCATGTGGTACATGTTTGTAATTTTGATGTGAAATGCTCATATGGTATTGGATTGTCATGAAATTTGATATGCTTGTAATAGAAACATAATGTGACATCCCTGTTTTGGTCTCATCCATTTCTTTTTTGTTTTCATTGAGATGTGAATTTTTGAAGTGGATGTATATGTTGATGTTGTGATTTGGAGCCTATAATTGTGTCTGTTTTTGTTGATTTTCATTGACATGGTTCCATTTGCCCAATTAAGCTGAAATTTGGTGTGCTATACCTGGATTAGGCCCTGTTTAGGTGTAATTTATTTGAGAATTTTTGGAATTGTTTTGATGTAGATTTGAATGCAATAGTTCTGTTTGCATGTTTGATGCTTCATTTGAACTAGTTTGCCTTATTTTTGTGCATAACATGAGCATGATGAATGATATGGACATGAGACTAATGGTGTTTGCTCTTGTTTGACATTAATTTGACTTTGGTTGGTGAATACTTTGCTGTTTAGGAATTTTTCTTGCCTTTGGACCCTAGGCTTAGCCTAGTGGTCTTGTTGCTAATATTTGCTTGATTTTTCAGGATCAAAAGCATAATGCACATGGAGAATGAATCAAGTTAAATGCAATTGATGTTGTTTGATGTTTGTACACTAACATAACATTGTTTTGTAGGTGGTGAAGCTTGGGCTTAAGCTTTGAGCTTGCTTTGTTGTGCATTGATCTGTATAGATTAACTGATTGAACTTTTGCTGTTTAGTTTTTCTATCTGAGTACTAACTGTGTTTGACTGTTTCCAGGTACTTTTAGTTGCTCAGTTCCTTGTGAACTTTTGCTTTGCTTTGCTTAAGCAACTTGCATTGAGGTATAACTTCCTAACTTCATGTAGTCTGGAGACCCGGCTGTTACCGGGCCGGGCAAATAAATGTCTGAAGTCCTCCTTAAGAGGCGATGATTGTGATTGTTTAATTTTGTGCCTAAGCAGGTAAAGTCCTTAAATAAGGCAATTGGTGGAAGGTAGGGATAAGCAATCTATCCCCCACTATTCAGTTGAGTCTTCTCCTTGCTCCCATTACATGGTTGTAGCATTGAGATCCTAGCCCAAGATCTTGTGCAGTGCACATTGTGTCAGAGTCTCTGAGTATAGAAGGGTTCCCCCATTCTGGACCCATGCTCATTTGTCAGAAGCTCTCCCTGGTTAGGGATAAGAGCTGTGAGGTCTGATCCTCACTTCACCTCTCATCTGCTTCACCTTAGCCTCGTAATGGCAAGGTTAAGAGCAAACCCAGCCCGTACAGACGACTCGCTTCGGCAGTCAAACCTATTGTGTGAGCCACTTGTTTGGTTAGAGTGCGTGCTGTGTGGATATCTGTTTGAGATGCTTGTTCTCATTTGATGTATGCTTGAATTATGCTGTATGCTTGTGTGCTTGCTTCTTTCCTGGATAGGAATAGTTTGCTTATGCAAGTAGGATAGAAACCTGAACTTAGGGCGACTTTGCATGACAACATCTAGGCTCGAGTCGTAGTCTCCCTAGTGTCGTGTCTTCCCCTGGTTTCTGGTTAGGAGAGTTTCTCCCCTGTTAAGGGGAACTACATCGCCCTGATCCTCGTTCCAAACGAGGTATGTAGGCAGGGGGTCGTGCGAGACCTCTCCGGGCAACCTTTTTCTTTTTTGCGTGCGTTTACTTGTTATCTGATTGTGTTTTGGTCCGGATGCCGACGTAAGCCCAGTGATTGGCCGTCGGGCTCCACGTTTGCCGTTTTGGTTGTGTTTTGGTTCGGATGCCGACGTAAGCCCAGTGATTGGCTGTCGGGCTCCACGTTTGCCGTTTTGGTTGTGTTTTGGTTCGGATGCCGACGTAATTCCATCCGGTGGTTGTCGGGCTCCATGTTTGCCACCCTTGTGTGTTTGTATGTTTTGTGTTGTTTGGCGTGCGTAAGCCGAACTACAGTGGCTCTGATTCTTGTTCCAGACAAGATATGTAGGCATAGGATGCGACGTCCTATCGAGCTCCCTTCTCTTAACCCTACCTGCGTTCCCCTGTGTGTGTGTGTGATGTTTAGCAACCTTTTCTTTTCTTAGAACGTGGATCCCGTCGAGTACGACGGACGTGAGGGGTGCTAATACCTTCCCCTTGCGTAACCGACTCCCTTACCCTTTCTCTTTGGTCGCAAGACCATTTCCTTTCCAGGTTTCTCTGAGCGTTTCCTTTCCCTATCTTGGGATAAATAACGCGCAGTGGCGGCTTTGTGTGTGTTTTGTTTTTAGCTCGCCGGTTGATTTTCGCAGGATGCGACAGCTGGCGACTCTGCTGGGGAAATAGATAGATGTTGACCTGTGCTGGTCCATCTTCCCTAAGCGAGTCTCTCCTAGCGTTTTAGGGTAGTTTAGGTTGCTTGTTGTGCTTTATTTATTGCATTTATTATTCTAACCAGTGTATATATATTTGCATTAATGTCTGCATGCATCATACTATCATGTTGTTGCCGTCCTCTGTGCAGGTGGTTCCTCTGTTTTGGGGTGGGTGTTCTGAGTGAGGCCCAATACCCAGGCCTGAGTACACACCTAGGATTAGTGTGGTCTCATGTCTCTTCACATGTTGTACGACATGATGCGGAGACATGTCACCACAGCCGGACGAGGTTCATTTGAGAGAGTCTGGCCGGGTGGAGTTATTCCGCTTAGGTTGGATTATCTCTTTTGGGCTATTGACTTCGGTGACCGATCATTTCCCGGATCTTTGGTTTAGACGATCTTAAGGGAGCTACAATGGCACACCCGAAAGGGCAAACCCATTGAGTATCTCTGCCCGATTGTCGAAACTATGATCCGCCTTAGGATGACCTGTTTAGAATTTACCTGTGAGGGGAGGGTGATTCTTTCAGATGCATGTTCAGATGGTGACTTTTGTTCCGTGGGTCCTATTTATAAGTCGGATTTATGGCCGTTTATTTCGGTGACGCCGGAGTGCTGTCCGTGATATTTATCAGTGGGGATCCGTTTATTTCAGGATTCCCCGGGCCGAGTTATTTATCAGTGGGGATCCGTTTATTTCAGGATTCCCCGGGCCGAGTTATTTATCAGTGGGGATCCGTTTATTTCAGGATTCCCCGGGCCGATTCAGATGATGATGGGTATCTGCTCAGAGCCTGGTGATGATGATGATGTATCTGTCTTCCGTTTATTTCGGAACCCGTGGGTCAGATTGGTGGTTACTTGCTCCTTCAGATGGTTATGATCAGTTCAGAAACCAGGTTTCAGAGCAACAGATGATCAGAGGACTTGGAGGATGGCACAGTGCATTGCATTCATGCATCATTCTCATTTTGCATTCATCTGCACTAAACCTACGTCTAGCCATATGGGGAGTATTATTGATTGAGAATCTGGTTGAGAGACATCTGGATGTCAAAATGTTATTGGTGAAATGTTATCTGTCTCGATGAAACCAGAATCAAAGGACAGAAGCTTCCTCATATGGATAGACGTTGCATTCATGCATATTAACCTGTTTGCTGTTTTGCAGGAATCATTGCTCGTGCTCGTAGAACTGTACCTTTGCACTCAACCCGACCTCACAGATACTTCACCAGACGCAACACTCCTAGGCTGATGGATCTTCCGAGTACTGATCTCCTTGAGCTGAAGGACAAGATGACTGAGCTGATCAACATCATGCAGGGTTTTGCAGTTGATCAGAAAGCTTTGGCTGACAAAGTTGAAAAGCTCGAGCGGGCTTCAGCGGCGAACAGTGGGGTTAATCTGGATGGTGTCTCCAACCAGGGGCTGGGCGGATCCAGAGACGGCGGAAAGAGGACAACCATTGGTGTGGTGAATAATGCTGGTACTGGTGGCCAACCGGGGCAGAATCTGAAGGATAATTTTGTGCCTCCATTCTATGGGTTTGATGAAGACCAGGAGGAAGACAGGGAGGCTGACCAGTTTTCAATGCAGAATGAACCGTTTGTTCCCTATAGTGCTCCACCTCAGAATAAGGAGATTCAGATGTTGGCTGAAAAGATCAAAGTGTTGGAGAGCTATGCCACTCCCGGGGTGGTGAATATGTCTAACATGGGGCTGGTGGAGGGGATTGTGATCCCACAGAAGTTCAAGGCGCCCAGTTTTGACAAGTATAACGGTAGTTCCTGCCCGGAAACTCACCTCCAAGCTTTCGTCCGCAAGATCTCTGCATACACAATAGATCAAAAACTGTGGATGTACTTCTTCCAGGACAGTCTGTCTGGAGGATCTCTGGAGTGGTATACCAAGCTGAAATCTGCTGACATCAAGAGTTGGCAAGATCTTGGAGATGCGTTCTTTAAACAGTATCAGTTCAATGCTGATATGGCCCCGAGTCGTACCCAGCTGCAGGGTATGTCTCAGAAAAATAACGAGGGGTTTAAAGAATATGCCCAAAGATGGAGGGAGTTGGCTGCCAGAGTGCAACCTCCTCTAGTGGACAGAGAGATGTCTGATCTCTTCATGGGTACCCTGCAGGGGGTTTTTGCCGAAAGAATGGTGGGCTGTCCGGTAACCAACTTTGCTGACATTGTGGTGGCAGGGGAGAGAATCGAAAGTTGGCTGAGAATGGGGAAGATACAAGGTAATGCTTCGTCATCAGGGTCGAAGAAGCCATTCGGAAATGGCCAAAAGAAAAATGAGGGTAATACCAGTGCGGTCTACGCTCAGAGAGGACCCAGTAGGGATCGTTACTTCCAGCACACCGCTGCGGTAACTATTCCTGCTGACAATCAGCCTGCACAACAGCAACAGCAGCGTCAGCCATTTCAGCAGAGGTCTCAGAGGGTAGGCTATCCAGTCAGGAGGAGGATGAGTGATCGGCATTTTGACAGGCCGCCTGTGACATACTCTGTCCTATTGAAAAAGTTGAAAGATATGGGGCTGGTACAGTTGAGGACTTTGGCACCTATGGGACCTGATCAAAGGCCAGCCAATTTTGATGAAAATGTCAAATGTGAATTCCATTCGGGTGCTCCCGGGCACAGTGTAGAGGACTGCAAAGCTTTTAAGCACGTAGTCCAAGACCTGGTGGATTCAAAAGCAATCAACTTTGCTCCATCTCCCAACGTTAATGCCAATCCCATGCCGGCACATGGTCAGGCGATGGTGAGTGCAGTTGTTGAAGATTCGGATCACGTCTGTGTGATGGGTGAAGAGAATGACAGTAACTGCAAGTTTGATGGTTGGATAAAGCCGTGCATACCAGGAAGCTGGAAGGCCTAAACAAGATCATCACTGTTACTCGTCCGGAAGAGTAATATTTTCTTGTTTTCAGTTTTATTTGCATGAAAGCCATACGTGTTGCCCGACACGTAATGGTCCATTGTAAGGGCCACCTCATGTTCTTAAATCTGCATTTCTGCATCATTAATAAATGGATGTTTTTCAGTCAAAAAACGGTGTTCCCTGTTTTTCATTTATTTTTGCAGTTTAAAAACAAATAAAAATGGCAATGTTTATTTTCATTTTTCCTTTTTGATTTGTCTCGTTCCGAATTCAAAAATAATTCTCCGCATCTCGTTGATAACAATTTGGTTACACCTCATATGGCTTCGACAATCCGAGCAATCAGGCTGAAGAAGAAGACGAAGAAGATTGTGATCTGCTGGAATTAGCCAGGATGTTAAACAAGAGGAAAAAGTGATTCAGCCGCACGAGAAGCGGGTTGAGGTTGTTACTCCAAGCACCGCCGAGGTCAGAAAGGAAATAGGAAAATGAGGCCGCTTCAGAGGCAAGTCGAGAGCAGAATGGTAGCCTTGTTGAAGGAGTATGTGGATACTTTCACCTGGTCGTGTCAGGATATGCCAGGGCAGATACCAATGTCATTGTGCGCAAGCTACCATGGAAAGAAGACTGTCCTCTAAAGGAGCAGAACGCCGATGCTACTTATCAGAGAGCCAGGGTGACTTTGTTTCATGATATGATTCATCATGAGATCAAATGATATGTTATGACATGATAGCAAAGTCCCAAACAAGAGAGGGGCATCTGGCTGACCGGGGCAAGTCGGTGGACCAGTTGAGACAATTCAAACCGAGGTTGGATTCAAGTAAGTGCACTTTCAGAGTGCGGGCCGGTAAGCTGTGGGGTTCGTTGTAAGGGAGGAATCGAGGTTCATCCTGCTAAAAAAAATAAATAAATAATAATAAGAAATGCCTGAACCGAGAATGGAAATAGAGGTTCGTGGTCTCCTGGGTAGATTGAACTACCTGTCATGGTTCACATCTCACCTAACAGCCACGTGGGAGCCCATTCAAGAAAAAAAAGAGATCAAACGGTCAGGTGAAATAATGATTGCCAAGGGGCATTGAAAGAATAAAAAAAAAATAATAAGGAGCAGGAGCCTCTGATTCTGATGCCTCCCTATGGAGAGAGACTGTTAATCTGTACTTGACGGCCTTCGAGGGGTCTACGAGGTGTATTGGGTCAGCATGACGCGTCTTGTCGAAAAGAGCATGCAATTTACCTAAGCAAAAAGTTTACCGACTGTGAAACAATACATTCACTGTTCGAGAAAACTTGATGAACTTTGGCATAGGCTGCTCGCCGACTGAGACAGTTTATGCTGGTTCATACTACTTTGTGGATTTCCGAGATGGATCCGATCAAGTATGGGTTTGAGAATCCAGCATCGACTGGACGGGTTGTGAAAAGGCAAAAGAATATTGACTGATCAGTATACTCTCAGAAAGCAATCAAGGGGTGTATTGTCTGATTACATAGCCCCGCAACCCGTGAAGGATTATCAACCGATGAAGTTTGAGTTCCCTGATGAGGACATCTCGAGGTGCTCTAATCGAAAGATTGAGAGTGACCGATCCCGGAGGAGGGGCCTGACCCTGAATCCGAACGGATTCTGATGTCTGATGGGGAGGTTAAGGTGAATGAGCTTTTGTTGCCTGGATAACATTTGGATGCGCCCACAGTGGTGACTGAGTACGAAGCTTGTATCCTGGGTATTGAACTTCGGTGCGTACATCTACGGGGGCAACGCCTTTCTCGTTGGTGTATGGGATGGAGGCGGTATTACCTGTTGAGGTTCAGATTCCCTCTTTGAGAGTCCTGAGGGACGCGAAATTGCAAGAGGCGGAATGGGTAAGGACCCGGTATGAAAAGTTGAGCCTGATTGAGGAAAAGAGGCTAGCAGCCATCTGTCATGGGCAGTTATACCAGCAGAGGATGAAGCGTGCTTTTGACAAGAAGGTGCGACCTCGGGTATATCACGCAGGTGATATGGTGCTGAAGAGGATCCTTCCTCCTCAAAACGATCGAAGGGGCAAATGGACACCGAATTATGAAGGTCCATTCGTGGTCAAGAAGGTTTTCTCTGGCGGAGCCTTGTTGTTAACGACCATGGATGGCGAGGATTTTCCATCCCCTGTGAATGCGGACGCAGTTAAAAAATACTTCGTATAATTGACCCGCTGGACGGAAAGAACAAAATAGTCCAGGCAAAAATGGGCATCCCGGCGAACCAAAAACAGAAAGAAAGGTTCGGGCAAAAATTAGGGATAAAAAGAAAAAATTGTACACCCGGCAAGTCGAAAACCTGAAAAGGCGACCTGGGCAAAAATGGGTATCCCGGTGGACTGAAAACCCGGAAGGGCGGTCCAAGCAAAAGAGGGATTGAAACGAATAACTGTGTCTAGCATGATCGTTTTCGCTTTGGTTAAGGCATCATGGATAATACCCGGTAGGGATCAATCAGAAGCGTCTTGTTCAGAAGGCAGAAAGCATGGAGAGTCTGAGGACATATGGGGTGTAACCGAGTTGGAACTCGATGAGATCACGGGTTTCACATTGCCATTAGGATAGATTTTTCCTTTTGTGCGCAATTACCTCTTTTCAGGAATTGCTTCCTTTGTATTGCTCATTTGAGCCACACACTTTTCCAATCAATAAAATGCATATTCAGTCAAATAATTTTGTTTTTGTTTTTCATTACCGCTTTGATTGCAAAAACATCCAGATATTTTTGATAAAGAATCTTGCATTTTAAGACATACAGGTTCCTTCCAATGCATGTTTATAAGATTGAAGGCTTGAAATCTTATTTGGAAGGTTGAGTGACCCGAGTGTTGAAATCTTGACACGCCTGGGGCACGGTTTTATCTAACGATCTGTTTTGCAGGTACTGTTAGATATTCTTCACTCACTTGCAGGTTGTGATGTGGAAGCTTTGTAACAGGTTTTGCAAATTTGTGGTCCGATAACGAATGAGGAAGTTTCGGTCATTGAACCTGTTTTTAATATACCAGAACCGTTTGAGGTAACTTATCACAGGAGAGACGCTGTTCACCCATCACCTGTGGTAGTTTGCATGCCTACCCCATTTCCTTTTGAAAGTACCAAGGCAGTACCCTGGAAATACGGCATAACAGTGGTAGATGGAGTGGTAGATGGAAAACCTGAGGCCACCGAAAGTAAGAAAGGTGTGGAGAGTGTTGACGCCGACATCACTAACATCGCAGGGACAAGCAGGATTACCCGTAGTGGTCAGATTTATACTCCCAATTTTGATGTGAACCCTCAAGAGTCTACAAGGGGAGCTACAAATGTAAATCCTACCCCAGAACAGGGAGGGACACAGTCGGCTGTGCAAACAGATGAAGCAAGTGAGTTCCTAAGGATAATAAAGAAATCTGACTACAAGATAGTTGATCAGTTGCATCAAACGCCATCAAAAATATCTATCTTGTCTTTGCTTCTGAATTCCGAAGCTCATAGGGAGGCTCTGCTAAAAGTGCTTGCTCAGGCTCATGTTACCCAGGATATCACGGTCGGCCAATTTGATGGAGTGGTCGCCAATATCACAGCTTGCAATACTTTAAGCTTCAGCAATGAAGAGCTACCCAAAGAGGGGAAGAATCACAACCGTGCTTTGCATGTATCCATAAAGTGCCAAGAAGATGCTCTTGCCAGAGTTTTAGTGGACACTGGATCATCCCTCAATGTTCTACCAAAGAGGGCACTTGCTAAATTGTCTTACCAAGGTTCAGAATTGAAACCTAGTGCGCTTGTGGTGAAAGCGTTTGATGGCTCACGAAGGACAGTAGTTGGGGAGGTAGAGTTGCCGATACAGATTGGACCGCATGTATTCCCCATCAATTTCCAAGTCATGGACATAAATCCAGCTTATAGCTGCCTTTTGGGACGCCCATGGATACATGCCGCTGGGGCAGTAACTTCTACTCTACATCAAAAGATGAAGTTCGTTGTCGATAACAAGCTTGTTATTGTCTCAGGTGAAGAGGACTTTATCATCAGTCAACTCTCCTCTTTCCGTTATATTGAGGCTGATGAGGATGCCTTAGAAACCTCCTTCCAAGCCCTCGAAATATCCAATGCTACACTTGAAGAGGTTAAGGATCCTGTTGAGAAAGCTAGTTTGTCATTCGCTTCTTTGAAGAGTGCAAAATCAGCAGTTGAAAGTGGAGGCCCTGCAGGTTGGGGTCAAGTTATCAACGTCAACGAGAAGAATGACCGTTTTGGTTTGGGGTACAAGCCTTCTGCTGTTGGAGGAGCCCTGGTCCCTGCAAAGGACCGTGTGCGGAGCATTCAAGAAGTTTTCCTAAGCAAAGGGTTTATCCATGGAGAACAAGTTGGTGCAGTGGAAGATGACACTGAAGATGGAGAGACATCGAATCTGATATACCGGTGTGAAGCAGCCCTAACAAACTGGGAAGCGGTTGAGATTCCGGAAGTTTTTCCTGTGTCAAAGTAATTGTTGTTTTCCTTTGTGTGTTTTTGAAAATCCTTAGCTCTGCCCAAGGCTAATGGATCATTTGTAGGGCCCCTTTTGAATTTCAAAAAAAATCATTATGACAAATAAAGAGCATTTTGTTCAAATTCTTGTCGTTCATTTATCTGTTGTTTTTCTTAAAATGGCAATCCTTTCAAAAACTACAAAAATATTTTTTTTACTTCTTTTTGCATTTTATTTCCATTTTTTCTAAAAAAACCATCATTAAAAAACATGCAGAATAATCAATAAACCAGTTGAATTCGATGACCCCGCTACTTCCTATAATTTTGAACTCCCCATCTACCAAGCGGAAGAGGAGAGTGAGGAAGATTGGGATTTCCCAGAAGAACTAGAAAGGATGCTCGAGCACGAGTCAAAGGCCCTTCAGCCACATCAAGAACCAGTGGAAACAATCAACCTTGGCACTGAGGAAGACAAGAAAGAGGTCAAAGTCGGGACTACGCTTGAGGCAAGCATCAAGGAAAGATTGATCAAGTTGCTACATGAATATGTAGATGTATTTGCTTGGTCGTATCAGGATATGCCAGGTTTAGATACTGACATTGTTGTCCACAAGCTACCACTACAGCCAGATTGTCCGCCAGTGAAGCAGAAGCTCCGAAGAGCAAGACCTGACATGGCTCTAAAGATTTGTGACGAGGTGAAACGTCAATTTGATGCCGGTTTTCTAGCAGTTGCAAAGTACCCTCAATGGGTAGCTAACATAGTACCTGTACCCAAAAAGGATGGCAAGGTCAGGATGTGTGTTGATTATAGGGATCTAAACAAAGCTAGTCCAAAGGACGATTCCCCCTGCCACATATTGACACTCTGGTAGACAACACTGCTAAGTTCGCAGTTTTCTCCTTTATGGACGGATTCTCGGGTTACAATCAAATTAAGATGGACCCAGAGGACATGGAAAAGACCACATTCATCACCCCTTGGGGAACATTTTGCTACAAGGTAATGCCATTCGGTCTCAAAAATGCCGGGGCAACTTACCAAAGAGCAATGGTCACTCTTTTCCATGATATGATGCATAAGGAAATTGAGGTCTATGTGGATGATATGATTGCAAAATCTCGAAGTGAAGAGGATCATATAGACCACTTGCAGAAGTTGTTTGAGCGTCTTCGAAAATTTCGACTACGACTGAATCCTGCTAAATGCACCTTCGGTGTCCGATCCGGAAAGTTGCTTGGTTTCATTGTTAGCCAACGAGGAATTGAGGTAGATCCTGACAAAGTCCGAGCTATACAAGAGATGCCTGCTCCACGCACCGAGCGAGAGGTTAGAGGCTTCCTGGGACGTTTGAATTATATCTCGAGGTTTATCTCACATATGACGGCCACCTGTGAGCCTATCTTCAAATTGCTTCGAAAAGATCAAGCAGTTGAATGGAATTCTGACTGCCAAATGGCTTTTGAGAGAATCGGACAGTACCTGCAAGAGCCCCCTATTCTAATTCCACCTGTTCAGGGGAGACCACTCTTTATGTACTTAACTGTGCTTGAAAAGTCAATGGGATGTGTGCTAGGACAACATGACGAAACCGGTCGAAAGGAACATGCCATCTATTATCTAAGTAAGAGATTTACCGATTGTGAATCCCGATATTCACTCTTAGAGAAAACTTGTTGCGCTTTAGCATGGGCCGCTCGTCGTCTAAGACAATACATGATTTGCCACACTACTTTGTTGATCTCAAAAATGGATCCAATAAAGTACATCTTTGAAAAGCCTGCTTTGACTGGAAGACTCGCCCGTTGGCAGATGTTACTATCTGAGTACGACATCCAATATGTGTCTCAGAAAGCCATCAAAGGAAGTGTGTTGTCTGATTACTTGGCAAACCAGCCCGTTGAAGATTACCAGTCGTTGAAGTTTGACTTCCCTGATGAAGACATTATGGTAGTAAAGGATTGTGAAATCCCAGGACCTGATGAAGGACCTGAACCCGGATCTCGGTGGAAGCTCATGTTTGATGGTTCCTCCAACTACATGGGGCATGGCGTAGGAGCTGTCCTGTTGAATCCAAATGGTGGATACACTCCCTTCACAGCAAGGTTGTGTTTTGATTGCACGAACAATATAGCAGAATATGAGGCGTGCATCCTAGGCATTGAAGCAGCCATTGATCTCCGAATCAAAATCCTTGAAGTATGTGGAGATTCAGCCTTGGTGATATACCAAGTCAAGGGCGAATGGGAAACCCGTGATACCAAGTTGATCCCATATCGTGCCTATGTCATGGAATTAATAAAATACTTTGACGAAATCACTTTCCGTCATATCCCGAGAACTGAGAATCAAATTGCTGATGCTTTGGCTATGTTGGCTTCAATGTACCAAGTTAGATTCCATAATGAATCACCTCTCATTCAGATCGAGCGGAAAGTCGAGCCTGCCTACTGTCAGTCAGTTGAAGAAGAAGCCGATGGTAAACCCTGGTTTCACGACATCAAATGCTTTTTGCAAAATCAAGAATATCCCACAGATGCAACAACCCTTGACAAGAAAACATTGAGGAAGTTAGCGTCCAAATTCTTCTTAAGCAATGGTATGTTGTACAAGAGAAATCACGACATGATTCTGCTCAGATGCGTGGATGAACGTGAAGCAGACTTGTTGATCAAGGAGATTCATGAAGGATCCTTTGGAACTCATGCCAATGGGCATGCCATGGCCAAGAAGATTTTGAGAGCTGGTTATTACTGGTTGACCATGGAATCCGACTGTTTCAATTATGCTAGAAAATGTCATAAATGCCAAATTTATGCCGATAAGGTACACGTGCCTCCGACCCCGCTAAATGTTTTGACGTCACCTTGGCCTTTCTCAATGTGGGGCATCGACATGATTGGCGCCATTGAGCCTAAAGCTTCCAATGGTCACCGCTTCATCCTGGTTGCCATTGATTACTTTACCAAATGGGTAGAAGCCGCCTCTTATGCTAATGTGACTAGACAAGTGGTTGCACGGTTTCTCAAGAAAGAGATCATTTGCCGTTATGGAATTCCAAGCCGGATCATCACAGATAATGGGACGAATCTGAACAATAAGACCATGAAGGAATTATGCGAGAGCTTCAAGATTGAGCACCATAACTCTTCACCATATCGTCCAAAGATGAATGGCGCTGTTGAAGCCGCTAATAAAAACATCAAGAAGATCCTGCAGAAAATGGTGAAAACCTATAAGGATTGGCACGAAATGCTACCCTTCGCATTGCATGGATATCGGACTTCCGTCCGCACTTCAACAGGGGCAACCCCATTCTCTTTGGTATATGGGATGGAAGCAGTTCTCCCAATTGAAGTAGAGATACCTTCAATGAGAATCCTGATGGAGACCAAGCTAGAAGAGGCTGAGTGGATTCAAAATAGATTTGATCAGTTGAACCTCATAGATGAGAAGCGATTGACTTCTTTGTGCCATGGACAATTATACCAGAAACGGCTTAAAAGGGCTTTTGACAAGAAAGTACGTGTTCGGGAATTCAGAGAAGGGGACCTCGTGCTTAAGAAGATCTTGCCAATACACAAAGACTCACGTGGGAAGTGGACTCCCAATTATGAAGGCCCATATGTTGTAAAGAAAGTTTTCTCCGGAGGAGCCTTGATTCTCACAACTATGGATGATGAAGAACTCTCACACCCCGTGAACTCTGATGCAGTTAAAAAATACTATGCCTAGCAAAAACCCGCTAAATTGAAAACCTGAAAGGGCGATTTAGGCAAAAGTTAGGGCATCCTGGTGGGCCGAAAGCTTCAAAGAAGTGGTCCAGGCAAAATAAGGGATAAAGAAAAACAAAAAAAGGAGGTCATTAAATCCTCAACAAAAATAAAATAAGATGACTGCCATTTCAAGAAAATTCGTCTTGAATCCTCATCACACCTTCGAACCCTCTTGGAAGTCGAATGCGTGTATCAAATTAGCTGAACGTAGGATCTGGAGATCATCAAGAAGAAGGGGTGGGTAAAAATAAATTTTGAGCCTTATATCCTTTTGTTTCAAAAAACCGTGAACCAGGCCACGTTACAACCCTTAAAAGACCTAATTGAGGCATGGTTTATTTTGAAAGCATACTACAACAAGGTTGTGTTAACCTGACTCCAAACGATGTTTGTTAATCATTTGGTGGCACCAACTTGCGTACTGTGAGTGACTAGATCATCATTGTGTTCTTATCATTGACCCGCTCACTATATTTCACCATTCATATCAATAAATTTTTATTTCAATTTTTTGCATAAGCATTGAATTAAAATTACCATTTTTTGAATGAACAATCTTATTTGCGAGTCAACACTTAGCATCAAAGAAATTCAATACCCAGTTGAGGAACTTGATGGAGTGAAAGAAGTCTATTCAGGGGCAAATCACTTTGAGCATCAGTTAATTCGAGCTAGTCACCCTAAGGGTCATCTAGCCAAGGGTAATCTGCTTCAAGAATCAGACAGGGGCAAGCCACCTCAGAGCTCAGTAAGTCCAATCACTCCAAGGTTCAGTTAGTCAAGAGTAATTTGCTTCAAGACTTAGACTGGGGCAAGCCACCTCAGAGCTCAATGAATCTAACTATCCAAAAGACAGTCAACCAAGAGTCTGCCATTCCGACATTTGGTTAGCCAAGTTCAGACCGTTACAAGTTTCAAACACTTGGGGGCAAGCCATCTCGAGGTAGTCTCATGGCAAGTTGTTTCCAAACTCACTTTCAAAGTGAACATCTCCAAGGTCCCAACAGACTGGGGCAAGATGAGCCAAGTTCAGACCATTACAAGTTTCAAACACTTGGGGCAAGCCATCTCGAGGTAGTCTCATGGCAAGTTGTTTCCAAACTCACTTTCAAGGTGAACATTTCCAAAGACCCAACAAACTGGGGCAAGATGAGCCACAGAGGGGCAGAACCTCTTTCTTCGTGCTTTCAAACTGCTCAAACAAATTCTGCCATACGTCAACAACTATTGAGTTTAAGACGAGTGCCCGAAAATTATACTAGCACGATTCATTAATCCTCCAAAAGGATCCATTGGCTAAGCTGTGGCCATCAAACTGGATAGAATCCTCCTTTGACAATATCTATCATAAAATATTTGGTTGAGTTCTCGGTGTTGAGGAATCATGAGCTTCCATAAAAAGCCTTTACAAACTCCCAGTCTGCCCAGTGTCAGCATTCTCATAATCATGATCATTCATATATCATGCATAAAAGGAAATTCAAATCATGCATAGCCGAAATGTACTTCGTGCTCATTTTGCATTGACCCAGGTCTTGTTGTCGATCCTAGATCCTTTGACCTCTAATTCCAGCTTGTCTTTGGTATCCCTAAACCAACATCCGGTTTTCCCGGTCATTTTCAAGTCCAATAGTTGTTGGCAAAGTCCGTTAAAGGGTGGTTGTAGTCCATTGCTTACGGTCAGAGTCCAATTGTTGTTATTCCAGTATCAGGTCATGTATGAACCTGTCATTGAGTTTTATTCCGAGGTCAGGTCATACTTGAACCTACTCTGAAGGTTTTTTCCAATTTATGTTCAATACCATTCAGGTCATGTATGAACCTGTTATTGAGCTTTTTATTCCGGGGTCCGGTCATACTTGAACCTGCTCTGAAGATTCTTTGTTCAATCCTATTCAGGTCATGTATGAACCTGTTGTTGAACCTTTTTATTCCGGGGTCCGGTCATACTTGAACCTGCTCTGAAGATTCTTTGTTCAATCCTATTCAGGTCATGTATGAACCTGTTGTTGAACCTTTTTATTCCGGGGTCCGGTCATACTTGAACCTGCTCTGAAGATTCTTTGTTCAATCCTATTCAGGTCATGTATGAACCTGTTGTTGAACCTTTTTATTCCGGGGTCAGGTCATACTTTAACCTGCTCTGAAGAGTTTTTCCAATTTCTGTTCAATACTATTCAGGTCATGTATGAACCTGTTGTTGAGCTTTTATTCCGGGGTCCGGTCATGTTTGAACCTGCTCTGAAGATTCTTTGTTCAATCCTATTCAGGTCATGTATGAACCTGTTGTTGAACCTTTTTATTCCGGGGTCCGGTCATACTTGAACCTGCTCTGAAGATTCTTTGTTCAATCATATTCAGGTCATGTACGAACCTGTTGTTGAACCTTTTTATTCCGGGGTCCGGTCATACTTGAACCTGCTCTGAAGATTCTTTGTTCAATCCTATTCAGGTCATGTATGAACCTGTTGTTGAACCTTTTTATTCCGGGGTCAGGTCATACTTGAACCTGCTCTGAAGAGTTTTTCCAATTTTTGTTCAATCCTATTCAGGTCATGTATGAACCTGTTGTTGAACCTTTTTATTCCGGGGTCCGGTCATACTTGAACCAGCTCTGAAGATTTTTTGTTCAATCCTATTCAGGTCATGTATGAACCTGTTGTTGAACCTTTTTTATTCCGGGGTCCGGTCATACTTGAACCTGCTCTGAAGATTTTTCTCTGTTTGTTCAATACCATTCAGGTCATGTATGAACCTGTTGTTGAACCCTTATTCCGGTGTCAGGTCATACATGAACCTGTTCTGAAGAGTTTTTCTCCATGATTATTCCCCAGCATTGTCAGGTCATATATAAACCTGTTTTGTTGTGTCTGAACCTGTTATACATTTTCTTCCTTATTCAGGTCTGGTAAGTCATATGTGAGCTTACTCCCTAAATCTCTTGTACTCCGAATGCTGCTTATCAAATTCCACTTAGATTACTCCCCAGTGTGTGTTTGACTCTCCAGCAGGATTGGTTTCCCCAGCAAGTTGTTTCTTACCATTTGTCTGTCTCCCTGTGGATCATCAGCATTCCCCACAGTTTGGTCTGTCTAGTAGCATCTCCTGTTAAGGGTCCACCATATCCCTAGCAAAAAAAATTTACAAAAAAAGAATCATGCGTCCATGCATATCCATGCATATCATGGCATATCATGGCATATCATATCATATCACATCATGTCATGGGGATTCAGGATCAAAATCCGGGTCTTCTTAGTATTTAACCATCTCCCACTATGATCATATGAAGAGTGTCCTGCTTCATATTCTCTAGTTGAAGACGCTTAAATAGGGGCAACTGTCATACCCCGATTTTGACCCTAAAAACTTTTTTCTCACTCTCCTTATCAGAGGGAACAATTCCTTTTTTTAGAAAATTGGGAATGTTTCCGCAGCAGAACAACGTTGTGTCATACATTTGGCATGTTGGTGTTCATGGAGGATAGCCAATTGAAATTCAAATCTTCAATGGAACCTTTCCTACAGGTTTTTGGTAGATTGAATTCAACACCTAATGCATTGTCTCAATCAGATGCTGTAAAATATGCATTTATTGGATTGATGCATGATCTTCGAGGAATAGCAATGGCAACTAATAGTCGTAGAACATATGGATTCCTTTTTGATTGGCTTTATCCTGCACACATGCCAATTCTTTTGAAAAGCCTTGCACATTATGCTGACGCTCCAGAGGTAACAACTCCATTGTTGAAATTTGTTGTTGAACTGGTCCTGAACAAATCCCAGCGATTGACTTTCGATTCTTCTTCCCCTAATGGAATACTACTTTTTTGAGAAGTCAGTAAACTGATTGTTGCATATGGATCTAGAATTTTACCTCTTCCTAATAAAGCAGACATGTATACATCCAAATACAAGGGAATATCATTTTGTTTGATAATTCTTGAACGAGCACTCTCTGGAAACTTTTTCAACTTCAGTATATTTGAACTTTTTGGTGATAGGGCCCTCTTTGATGCTCTTGACATCACTATAAAGTTGATGTTGTCAATTCCTCTGGGAGACATATTTGCATTTTCGGAAGGTTGCGGCGTGTTACTTTACGTTTTTGGAGACTGTATTCAATGGCCATTTGTCATTTGTGCTCAATTTAGATAAAACCGCGTTAATGCTAATTGTTGAATCGCTCGAGTTAGGCATTAAAGACTTGAGTAAAAAAATATCATCTCAGTGCGCCTCTGCCATTGACAACTTAGCTACATTTATTTCAACAATCTCACAATTGGATTCATCTCTGAGTTTCCTGAGCTATTCTCTAGAATATTAAGAACCTTATTTGAGGTTGTTATATTGGAGGACCGTGGGAATCAATGGACTCATAGCATTGCAATGCTAAGTATGATACTAATTAGTAAAGAGTTTGTTTGCAAATACGAAGGCTCAAATTTTGGCTTCATATCCACCAGACAGACATCAGCCACTTTCTCTGTGCTTTGACAAGCTTATGAAAGATGTGAAGGTTAGCTTGGACTCAAAGAACAGGGGCAAATTCTCCAAGAGCCTAACCAGATTTAAGTCTGAGTTTTGTGTCAAATAGCATCTGCCTGGCTGAGCTATTTTTGTTAGCTCAAGAAACCATATTGTATCTGCTGTTTTTTCCTTTTCTCATATATTGTATCCGCCTGGGTGTTTGATTTAGAGTCCTTTACAATTGTACATTTACCATAGTCCTGTTTTCTATTTTGGTCATAGGGGTATTGGCTTGATGAATGGTCGGCTGGCACCAAAGTTGTTAAATGCCATGGCAGAATGATGTGGCGGATTTTTGGCCATTTTCTGATGGCATATCATTAATAGAAAAAGCAGGAACGTAGGTCTTTAAAAAAGGCATGGCAACAAAAAAATTCTCTTAAAACTAAAACCGAGTTCAATACAAAGTGCCGCTTGGTAGAGTTTATGCTCTTGGCCTGGCTGTCCTCCCAACACCGCCGACAAATTTGCAGGATTACAACTTGCAAACATATGGGCCGCTCCATTTGGCATACCTCTACACAGTCTGTTTGAAGCTAAAGACATTGCTGGTAACATTGTGCAGGCAGCGGCGAAAAACAAGTGTTGATTTTGCTGACATGGTTGTCATTGAAGCAAACCAGAGGTGTTTTGGTCTCCATGCTGCATAACATTAACTATCACAGTTAGACATACTTCACCAAGTTCATCATTACACATGAGAGATGAGTAAGTACCAATAGTTTTACCATTGTTCTATGTCGTGGATGTCATTAGATCAATTTGTTGGCAAGCCTTACGGTAAACATCATAACCTGCAATAACCGCACAGTTCACACATCAAATCTGCCATTTGCCAAACCAATTAGATAAATCAAAGAAACAGAAGAGGGACTATATGTTTAAGCTGGAAAGAAAATGGAGGATTCGGGAAAATTCATTTTTACAACATCAAACTTTCTGCTCGAAATCTTTCAAATGATTGTCACATTGCTTCTGTTTCAGAGCTCGATGCAACAGATGCAGTCCCTTTTTGAAGTTCCATCATCCATAATCCTGCAATAAATCCACAACAAAATACGAACAACATCCATGACATCTGCAGCGTCACTTGATAATCCTCTACCGGACGTGTACCGTTCTCCTCCAAGGCCCTTACCATATGATGCAGAGCCTCTAAACTCAGCTGACAACTGGAATGAATGTGCTAGAGAAGATGAATTGAAGATATACCGTTCAAAGTCTGCATCAAGAGCTTCCATCAGCAAAATATACACCTGGAGTTGGGTTTGTTTTCACGTCATCATCAAAAGAAGAGGATATCTTGTCCAACTAGCCTTGAAGAATGTACTAAAGAGAATCCCAAGATAATGACAAAATGCTCTCGTCATTATGCATCTATGAATGGATGGAGAGAAGGGACAATCGTCCAGTTTGTGGAAAGGAGATGGAATTTGATGAGACAATATACTCTTGATAATCTGGAGGTGGATAAAGGCAACATCTGAAGATAGTGGTCAGGCTGCAGTGAAAAGAAAAATCTCTAAGAATCAGAGAGAATTTGAATTTTGAAGACAGTATTCTAGGAATAATTCAACACAAAAATACCGTGTATCCCGTGCTTGGGATGAATCTACTGATCTGGAGACTATTAACACGCAGCAAGTTCATTCAAGCACTTCTGAAAATGCCACGAATTCATTTTTGGATGTTCATGGTTTGCCCGAAGCTTCGGTATCGAATGCTGAGATCAAGCCAAATGATTCACCTTATCATAATGGTGTTGAACATGTCCTCCTGCAAGCGCCAAGCAACACAGTTAGATTTCGATAATCCCAGGGAAAATGTATATTTAATTCAAGTGAATACCTGCAGAAACAATTAGCCAACAAAACCATATCAGAGGTTGCAATGAAGCCATGGAAATGCCCTGCAGTAAAAAACACGTAAACACTCAGTAAAGCAGTAAAATTCCAAAGTTCCCAAATTGGAATTGGGACAAAAAGCGATTGGAAAAGCTTAAGTGCAGATTACCGTTTCGAAATCTATCATCAGATAGGAAAAGCACTTCTGAGCATCCGAAAAGTGCTTCTGAAAGCTTTCTCTTTTGGAACCTTTGAGCATCAATCTGAACCCTAATTTGAAGAGGATAAATAGGAGGGAATTCAGAGAGAAAACCCTAATCAATCAGAGACGAAAAATTGAGGGAGAGGCGGCCAAACCGAAAACCCTAAATCAAAAGGAATCAATAAAAAGCAAACCTTGTGAAGAGGAGCAGGAGAGGTTCGAACCCCATAGTTTCCATCGCCATCGCCGGAGGTGAGCTCTTTTTTTCTTTTTAGCCACGGTTTCTTGCAGAGATTAAGAGCGATTGAGATTGAGAGTTAGACGAGTTTGAGAGTTTGAGTGAGAGTGTTTGAGAGGTGAGTTCGTGAGGGCGATTAGGTTTTCTGTTGAGAGCGTGAGAGAGACGCAAGGGTAAGAATGTTTGGAGATAGGGAGATGAGCGGAGCGTGAGAGCGTAGGTGAGAGAGGAGGACGATTGGAGTTCTAGGACTCCCGTCTGCATCCTCATTTTTTTCCTTTTTCTTTTTTTTTTATTTATGCTTTTTTTAGCAGACTTTTAAAAACCCCCCATTAAGTGGACGTTTAGATTTTTTTAGTGGTCATTAACTGTTGTTTTATTGGTATTAGTTTCTATTAAGTGCTGTTTTGTGTTCCCAATCCCTACCTTTTGAACCCAACAGCCAGCGGCTAGGGTTATCTTTTGGGATTTCTTTTATCTTTTTTTAATTAAGTAATCGTCCATTAAATAAATCATCCCTTTTTTATTTTATTCCTACTTTAACCTATTTTGGTTTTTATATTTTAGTTGTTATTTAAATGATAAACAATCATAAATAGTCTAGTGGAGAGAGTGTAGATTCTAAGTCTTTAGTGGGGTGGGTTCAATACTTGGGGATGCTTATCTTCATGCTTATATTTGTGTTATACTTACTATTTTATTTAAATTTTGTATATAACTTCTATTATTTATTTTATTTGAAATTTTTATCAATTTAATTTAATCAATATTTAGTTGTTTGTATCTTTAAATGTTTATCTTTTAGATTTAATTAATGGTTGAATTTCCGATATTATTTTATTCGATTAGTCGACTTTTGTGTGTTAATTAGTTTAGTTATGTTATTAATACCCATACCCATATCCATACTTTTACACGTGTAAATAATCGTACTCAAATTTCGTTTGATTTCAAAATCACTTTCAACTTTCCTCAATTTCAAAATACATTCCAAAAATAAATGTGAATCATTTCAAGATCATTGCACAAATCAAACATAATATTCAAACCCTTTTCTAAATAAAAAAGTTGGAAGAAAAAGATTACCTGGAGGGAATATCCAGTTGTAATCCCGAATATTAGGCTCAAGCTGTAAGAGCTTGTAAGTCATAAATATTCGTCTTCTCGCCAAAATATCCGTAAATACCCCAAATCACCTTCTAAATAAAGCGTGAAGAAAAAGGTTACCTGGATGGAATGTCCAGTCGTAATCCCGAATATTAGGCTCAAGCTGTAAGAGCTTGCAAGCCGTTAATATTCGTCTTCTCTTTAACACTCTAATATTCAAATCTTTTTTCTAAATAAAACGTGAAGAAAAAGGTTACCTGGATGGAATGTCCAGTCGTAATCCCGAATATTAGGCTCAAGCTGTAAGAGCTTGCAAGCCATAAATATTCGTCTTCCCTCCAAAACACTCCTAAATATTCGAATCATTTTCTTAGCAATATGGGAAAGAAACAGACTGTCTGGGTGGAATGTCCAGACGTAGTCCCGAGTATTAGACCCAAGCTGTAAGAGCTTGTAGGTCATAAGTACTCGTCTTTCAAAATTCCAAAAATACTTAATTCCTATCTTAACTTTTTTCAATAAAGATGGAAATGGAACATGGTGTATACCATGCACTCCTGAGGCTAGGATTCGAGATGTATATCTCGCTCATCCAAGTTCTCGCCATCACTCAAAATACATCCAACCCATCAAACCCTTTTCTCGCCGCCGTGCGATTAATCAAAAACCTTTTTCATAAATGAAAGATATATTGTCTTAAGTGATACAAAACAATGTTTCGGCCACGATTGTTGAGTAGAGATAAATGACGCTTTTCCGAATGTAGATTTATAAATCCGTTCGATGTGTGGTATGCGTCCACTCCTCATCTGTTTTGGGTAAAACGATGTTTTTGTCGATTAATACAATATAGCTTTCGCTAAAAATCGACCAACAAACAAACATTTTTCTACCCAGAACTACGTAAGCCTTGATTTCTCTTTTGAGATACGTAGGAGCAGGATTTTTAAATCTTGTCAGGCCCATTAATAAAAAACTTAGGTTTAGTCCTTCGTCAAAAATCCAAAAACATTTTTCCTCTCTTTTACTCTTTCTTTCCCACTTAATAATTTGAAAAGCCTAATATTTTAACTAACATTAACGCACACAACTGACCTAATGGTTCCCGTTGAGTACAACGGACGTGAGGGGTGCTAATACCTTCCCCTTGCGTAATCGACTCCCGAACCCTGATATTGGTTGCGATGACCATATCTTATCCTTTTCTTTTGTCTTGGGTTTTATCGATATTTCCCCTTTCCTTTTTAGGAATAAATAAAGTTCGGTGGCGACTCTGTTCAGTCCATCATTGCGAGCGTGCGATCGCGCTTCGCTTTGTAGTCGTATCCCCATTTTTTCGAGGTGCGACACTAACGATCTGTTTTGCAGGTACTGTTAGATATTCTTCACTCACTTGCAGGTTGTGATGTGGAAGCTTTGTAACAGATCCCCAGAGAGTTCGCTCAGAGACGATGGCGAAGACGTTGAGACGTACGACGATCCTTGATGATGATCAAGAAGACTCTTCAAAATCAGAGGATTTGAAAGTCTGTAGCGATTCCCCGCAGAGTCCGATCAGGGACGAGTGCATGAAAAAGGAACAGAGAGACGACGAGACGTCCGACGACCTTTGGAATTAATCAAGAAGACTCTTCAAAATCGAGAAATTGAAATTTCTGTATAATTCCAGGAGTACGTTCTCGTCGAGCGCGGAACGATTTGGAATACAAGATGATGGAGCAGAAAAGGTCCAGACGAGTCTGGGAGTTCTCAAAAGTGGAAAGCTGATACGAGATTGGGAGGTGGATACCGTGGTTCGACGAGTCGACGGGTATTGTACCAACTTTTCTCATTTCCCAGCTATGTCCCCAAGCAGAGTGGTGAGGACCAAACCTTCCAGCAGATCCAATGTCTGTGAATTCCCCAGCCGAGTTAAGATGGTTATCCCCGGCAGGTTTACAACGGTGTTGCCTCAGCAGCCAGTCCTGAAGGTTGTTACTCCCCGAGTGGAGCGGGTCTTTTTCAAAGAAAAATATCTCCAGCAGCGTTCATCCTACCAGAGGATTGAGTAAGTGCCCGTAGTGGACAGATATCAGCATCTCCAGCTGAGCTGATTATACCTATGGATTGCATGGGTTGTCCCCAGCGGAGTAGCATTCGTTTTCCCTAGCAGGGTCAGGATGGTTATCCCCAGCAGGTTTCAAATTGATGTTTCCCCAGTCGACAGTCCTGGAGGTTGCTATTCCCCAGCGGAGTATTTGTGAGCATTTCCCCAATGAAGTCAGCAGGTATCTGTGAGGGTTTTCCCGAAGCAGAGTCAGGATTGATATCCTCAGCAAGTCGAAGACTGTTGTATCCCCACAGAGTGTTGGTGGTGCTTATCCCCAGCCGTTTCTCGAGTGGATTGTGTGCAAAGGAGGCTCTTTCCCAGCAAGGGTTGCCTTATTCCCCGCAGCGGTGCTATTCCCCCAGCGGGGTGGAAATCGGAGCGGTGACGAGTTCCTCAGCGGAGAGTCTCGTATTCCTCAGAAGAGTCCCTTGAGGGGGATATTTCTTTTTATGCATTCATCATGAAAAAATAACATGGCATATTGCATAGAAAAATAGATAATCGCGTAGCATTTCCATAATTATGGAGCATTACGCAGAAAAATCGATCATGCATCATATTGCAAGCATAGAGCCAGTCTCAAGCTGTGGTTACCGTTTGAGAGGTGATGTTGCATCAAAGTTTCTGTCGAGCGAAGATGGGAATGATAATCCAAAATTTTTCCGGTGTTCTGACCGAGGCGGTATCCAGACCGACGTGGCGTTCAGGCCCAGTTTCCGATTTCCAGATCGAAGAAGTTTCCGATTTCCAGATCGAAGAGGTTCTCCACAATCAGGACGAAGAACTTGTGGCACTCCGGCCAGTTTCCGATTTCCAGATCGAAGAAGTTTCCGATTTCCAGATCGAAGAAGTTTCCGATTTCCAGATCGAAGAGGTTCTCCACAATCAGGACGAAGAACTTGTGGCACTCCGGCCAGTTTCCGATTTCCAGATCGAAGAAGTTTCCGATTTCCAGATCGAAGAAGTTTCCGATTTCCAGATCGAAGAGGTTCTCCACAATCAGGACGAAGAACTTGTGGCACTCCGCCCAGTTTCCGATTTCCAGATCGAAGAAGTTTCCGATTTCCAGATCGAAGAGGTTCTCAACAGTCAGGACGAAGAACTTGTGGCACTCCGGCCAGTTTCCGATTTCCAGATCGAAGAAGTTTCCGATTTCCAGATCGAAGAGGTTCTCAACAGTCAGGACGAAGAACTTGTGGCACTCCGGCCAGTTCCGATTTCCAGATCGAAGAAGCTCATGATGATTAGATCGATGCAGCTTGCGGCAATCCGGCCAGTTTCCCGGTATCCAGACCGAAGTGGTATCCAGACCGAAGAGGTGTCCAGACCAAAGTGGTGTTTAGGCCAAGAAAATGAAAAAAGAAGAGAAAATTTCGGGGTTCAAGAAAAGCATAAAAAGGGAAAAGAAATAATAATCCCGAGTGGATGTGTGGTGTTCAGGCCATGGTTATCCCTGCGTTACCATTTATTTTGGTATCCAGGTCGACGTTTTTGTTTCGGTGATCAAGCCGACTTTCTCCGTTCCAGACGGGTTTTCTCAAAGATTGTTCTTCGCCGATGCTGACAGGCGTTGTTAATTATTTTCCCATCAGAGTGCAAATTGTTCGTCTGTTCTTGGTATTCAATCACTCTTCATCCTGATCATCCGAAAGCCGAGGCTATTTCGTATCGACAGGTTCACAGTGGATTGAATAGGGGCAGCTGTAACACCTCAAAATTTGCCCTCCTCTCTTGAGACTAAGCTTAAACATATTGCATACATTTTTTAGGTCATTTAGCATTGCATATTGCATATCATGTGGTTACATTGTGCAAGCCACTATCCCAAGTCTTGATCAGAAGATGAGGAAGTCAAAGTGCAAGCTAGGGTTTTATTGACTGATCATTGGCCATCTAAGGATTGAGCTGTGAATTTGGGTTTCATGATTCTCAATGGATGTTGGTCTTCACCTTGATTGCAATGATACATCATCCTCATCATGGTTTATTATCATCAAGTGTTGAAGCAGGATTCCTTGAGATTAGGGTTTTGACCACTGGTCAACCCTAATCAATTGCATTGGGCCAATCAGGGCATGATCAGGAGATGGGGTTTATGATGGATATGGGGTTCATTCTTTGGTTATATTGTGCTTATTGAGACTAGGGTGTCACCCTTGAGCCATTCCATCAGAAGATTGGAGCTCAGATTGATCTATGCTTTGCCAAATTCATCTATCAGATGAAAAGTCAACTGTGGTCAACTGTACATGATTTGATGGATTTGGAGGTGGAAATGAGTTGGATACACTTCATTCATGTTGGAACAAGTGTTAAATGACATCTCAAAGCTTAAAAATGAAGAAAATCAAGTCAGAACACAAACTGCCAAAAATAGAAAGTGACTTGTAATTGAAGTTTCCAAAAAAGGAAAGTTTTTGACCTCAAAGCCACATGTCCAAGGAAGCTTCAAATGAAAATTTGTTCAACATGAAAGTTGTAGATCTTGTTCTCACCTTTCCAAAAAGTCCAAGAACTTGAAATTCCCATGTATGGTTGGAAAATTATGGCTCAGTGAAATTCAAAAATGACCTGTAATCAGGAGGCCATAATTTCCACATGGTTTGTCCAAATTGCAAGTTCTTTATATGCACAAACTCCATTTGACATGTACTTTCATGGTGCATAATTGGATTTTCTCAAAAGTGGCCAATGCAAAAAGTCAAATTTCAACTGGACAGTTAAAATGGACCAAGGGCAAAATTGTCCAACTTGTGAAATAATTGGAATTTTTGAGTGGGGATTTTTGCAACACCTCATAAATGGCATTTGAAATTTGTTGGAATCATCATTTCATGGCAAAGGCTTGTAATTTGAGGTTTGGCTTGAAAAATGGAAATTGCAAAAGTGAACATAAGCTACCACATAGTGAAATTGAGAATGGCCTATCCAATGAGCATGAGACAAATGGAGACAGCTCACACATGTCATTTGGAAGGTGTGTGAGCTGTCAAATAGGTGGCATTGAGCTGGCAAGTGAAATTCCCATTTTGCCCTCACTTGGAAATTACCATTTTCACTAATGCACTCCATTTGGTTAATGACATGATTAAACTTGGTTTAAGGTCACATATATAAGCCTAATCACTTTCTAATCCTAACAGAATTGCACATTCACCAAGATTGGATCAAGAACTCATCAAATTCTCTCAATTCTTCAAGAACACCAAAACCTTCAACTTCATCAAACTTCATCAATTGTTGATCAAATTTCGAATTTCTTTTTGGATTGATTTTGTTTCATCCTCTTCATCAACTGTTTTTGGTTATTGGAGCATAAAGAGCAGCAGAATTCGACTGTTCAAGGATTCATCATCAATGGCAAATTCAAATTGTGAGCATTAGAAGCTGTCTTGCTCGAACATAATTGCATCATCCACCTCCTTGAAGCATCTAGTGTATCTGTTTGAGGAAGAAGAGCTCGAATTCCACCGATTTCATTGCTGCCATTTCCAGGTATGTGAAACTCGAAACTCACGAAATGCTTGATGTTCATGCGCGTTTGAAAGAGCTTGCTACGTAGAGTGTGGTGATGTGTTTGGTTTCGATTATAGTGAATTGTAGCGCGCGAAATCTAGATTCAAAGTTTCGATCCAAAACCCTAACCTCTTCGATTCGCATGATATAGGAATAATTAGGTTGAAATAAGTTGATATTTGGATTGTAGATGATCATACGGTTCGAACGGTTATAGGCTTGCTCATTTCCATGAAGATTTTGTGTTTTTCGATTTTTTTGAGTTCTGGAAAATTGTTGAATGAAAACGATGAAGTTAAGGTGTTTGATCTGAAAAACCGTTTGAAAATTTAAACACGCTGTTTCCCGCTCCCGCCATCTTTAATTACCATACTGCCATTGTGAATTTTAATTAATTTAATTAATTCTTAAAAAAATTACAATCACCTTAAAAAATTCATAAAAAATTATAGAAAATTCAGAAAAATATGAGGATTGTTTCTTTGACTTTGTTGTTGAGTGTAGAATTTGTTTGACCTATTGGTCAAAGTTGTGCATGGTATATTTTTGGATGGACTTAGGTTTGTTTCACATGTGCTCAAAATTGATACATTTTACCATTTGGTTCATGAAATGCTCATAGTGTTAAATAAATGCTTGGAAATTTTTGTGATGATTCTTGACTGGCTGATGTTCATTTCCATGTAAACTTTATGAATTTTTGATGCCTGGCCATTGAGTTATGAATTTTGGAACTTAGGTGTGACAATTTGTGTCACACCTCTTGATGTCAACTTGCTGGATTTAATTGAGTGGTCTATACTTGTTAGAATGAAATGAAATTTTGCATGGTGAATCATTAACATGTTGAGATGTTGTATGGATTTTTGTGGAATTTTACATTGCATTTTCAAATTGATTGCTATTTTTCATCTCTGTTGGTCAAATATGCAAGTCCATGTGGTACATGTTTGTAATTTTGATGTGAAATGCTCATATGGTATTGGATTGTCATGAAATTTGATATGCTTGTAATAGACACATGATGTGACATCCCTGTTTTGGTCTCATCCATTTCTTTTTTGTTTTCATTGAGATATGAATTTTTGAAGTGGATGTATATGTTGATGTTGTGATTTGGAGCCTATAATTGTGTCTGTTTTTGTTGATTTTCATTGACATGGTTCCATTTGCCCAATTAAGCTGAAATTTGGTGTGCCATACCTGGATTAGGCCCTGTTTAGGTGTAATTTATTTGAGAATTTTTGGAATTGTTTTGATGTAGATTTGAATGCAATAGTTCTGTTTGCATGTTTGATGCTTCATTTGAACTAGTTTGCCTTATTTTTGTGCATAACATGAGCATGATGAATGATATGGACATGAGACTAATGGTGTTTGCTCTTGTTTGACATTAATTTGACTTTGGTTGGTGAATACTTTGCTGTTTAGGAATTTTTCTTGCCTTTGGACCCTAGGCTTAGCCTAGTGGTCTTGTTGCTAATATTTGCTTGATTTTTCAGGATCAAAAGCATAATGCACATGGAGAATGAATCAAGTTAAATGCAATTGATGTTGTTTGATGTTTGTACACTAACATAACATTGTTTTGTAGGTGGTGAAGCTTGGGCTTAAGCTTTGAGCTTGCTTTGTTGTGCATTGATCTGTATAGATTAACTGATTGAACTTTTGCTGTTTAGTTTGTCTGTCTGAGTACTAACTGTGTTTGACTGTTTCCAGGTACTTTTAGTTGCTCAGTTCCTTGTGAACTTTTGCTTTGCTTTGCTTAAGCAACTTGCATTGAGGTATAACTTCCTAACTTCATGTAGTCTGGAGACCCGGCTGTTACCGGGCCGGGCAAATAAATGTCTGAAGTCCTCCTTAAGAGGCGATGATTGTGATTGTTTAATTTTGTGCCTAAGCAGGTAAAGTCCTTAAATAAGGCAATTGGTGGAAGGTAGGGATAAGCAATCTATCCCCCACTATTCAGTTGAGTCTTCTCCTTGCTCCCATTACATGGTTGTAGCATTGAGATCCTAGCCCAAGATCTTGTGCAGTGCACATTGTGTCAGAGTCTCTGAGTATAGAAGGGTTCCCCCATTCTGGACCCATGCTCATTTGTCAGAAGCTCTCCCTGGTTAGGGATAAGAGCTGTGAGGTCTGATCCTCACTTCACCTCTCATCTGCTTCACCTTAGCCTCGTAATGGCAAGGTTAAGAGCAAACCCAGCCCGTACAGACGACTCGCTTCGGCAGTCAAACCTATTGTGTGAGCCACTTGTTTGGTTATAGTGCGTGCTGTGTGGATATCTGTTTGAGATGCTTGTTCTCATTTGATGTATGCTTGAATTATGCTGTATGCTTGTGTGCTTGCTTCTTTCCTGGATAGGAATAGTTTGCTTATGCAAGTAGGATAGAAACCTGAACTTAGGGCGACTTTGCATGACAACATCTAGGCTCGAGTCGTAGTCTCCCTAGTGTCGTGTCTTCCCCTGGTTTCTGGTTAGGAGAGTTTCTCCCCTGTTAAGGGGAACTACATCGCCCTGATCCTCGTTCCAGACGAGGTATGTAGGCAGGGGGTCGTGCGAGACCTCTCCGGGCAACCTTTTTCTTTTTTGCGTGCGTTTACTTGTTATCTGATTGTGTTTTGGTCCGGATGCCGACGTAAGCCCAGTGATTGGCCGTCGGGCTCCACGTTTGCCGTTTTGGTTGTGTTTTGGTTCGGATGCCGACGTAAGCCCAGTGATTGGCTGTCGGGCTCCACGTTTGCCGTTTTGGTTGTGTTTTGGTTCGGATGCCGACGTAATTCCATCCGGTGGTTGTCGGGCTCCATGTTTGCCACCCTTGTGTGTTTGTATGTTTTGTGTTGTTTGGCGTGCGTAAGCCGAACTACAGTGGCTCTGATTCTTGTTCCAGACAAGATATGTAGGCATAGGATGCGACGTCCTATCGAGCTCCCTTCTCTTAACCCTACCTGCGTTCCCCTGTGTGTGTGTGTGATGTTTAGCAACCTTTTCTTTTCTTAGAACGTGGATCCCGTCGAGTACGACGGACGTGAGGGGTGCTAATACCTTCCCCTTGCGTAACCGACTCCCTTACCCTTTCTCTTTGGTCGCAAGACCATTTCCTTTCCAGGTTTCTCTGAGCGTTTCCTTTCCCTATCTTGGGATAAATAACGCGCAGTGGCGGCTCTGTGTGTGTTTTGTTTTTAGCTCGCCGGTTGATTTTCGCAGGATGCGACACTTACCTAGATAGATCTTTTGGTCCTCTGAGAGTTTATTACCCCAGTAATTGGTAATATCCTTATTTATGTTGAGTACTTTACATGTGTTAATTTACCCAGTAACCGGTAGAAGGTAATTTACTTCTTTGATTTCCCCAGCGAATTTACTTTCGTTTCCCCAACGAGTTATCTTTTCTTTTCGCCAGCAAATTATCATTTCTCAATTACCCAGTAACTGGTAATTGTTTATCCTTTTTTCCAGTTGGTCGTTTTTATGTTATCTCCCCAATAACTGGTGGTTAACAAAACTTCTCATTGAATTTCCCCCTGACAGTTTATCCTTGATATGTTACCTAGCAACTGGTAACAAATATTCTCCCTTTGGTCTTCTACCCAGTAACTGGTAGTTGTAAATCCCGCTTTTGTTCCCTTTGGTTTTCTACCCAATAACTAGTAGTTGTAAATCCCGTTTTTGTTCCCTTTGGTCTTCTACCCAGTAACTGGTAGTTGTAAATCCTGCTTTTGTTCTCTTTGGTCTTCTACCCAGTAACTGGTAGTTGTAAATCATGGTTTTATTCTATTTGGTCTTTTACCCAGTAACTAGTAGTTATAAATCCTGCTTTTGTTCTCTTTGGTCTTCTACCCAGTAACTGGTAGTTGTAAATCCTGCTTTTGTTCCCTTTGGTCTTCTATCCAGTGACTGGTAGTTGTAAATCCTACTTTTTCATTTATCTAGTAGGCTATTCCCTTTTGAGTATATTGCCCACTAACTGGTAATATAACTCTTTCATGTGTTTGATTACCTTTGATAAGTTTCCTAGTAACTGGTAGTTGGTGATTCTTCCTCCTTTTCCTCAGCAAGTTATCCTTGATATATTGCCCAATAACTGGTAACGGATGTTCCTCTACCCGAGTGTATTATCTTCCATTTTAAGCTACCTAGTAACAGGTGGTAGATAATATATCTCTTTTACTCCTGTGTTGAAGTTTGACTTCCCTAGTTGAGTCTGAATTCATATCTCCTTGTGAAATCGAACTTCCTTTTGAATATATGGGTATTTCAACAACATTATGATTTACGCCTTTTCTAGAAAATGTTTTAAGTGTTTTGGCGTTGTTCCAATTCACTTTTGCTGATTGAATATCCTTCATTTACCAGTTAAGCATGGTAGCGGATAATTCTTTTGTTTGAATATCCTTCATTTACCAGTTAAGCATGGTAGTGGATATTACTTTTGTTTCAATATCCTTCATTTACCAGTTAAGCATGGTAGTGGATAATTATTTTGTTTGAATATCCTTCATTTACTAGTTAAGCATGGTAGTGGATATTTCTTTTGTTTGAATATCCTTCATTTACCAGTTAAGCATGATAGTCGATAATTCTTTTGTTTGAATATCCTTCATTTACCAGTTAAGCATGGTAGCAAATATTTCTTTTATTTGAATATCCTTTGTGTACACTTTGTTGTTTATGGTTGTTTATCCTTAGTTTACCTCAGTAAAAGGTAGTGGATAATCCAATTCACGCATATCCCTAATGGATAATTTCCTGCTGTGTTGGTAGTATCCCAATACATGCAGATTATTATCCATTTCGAGTCTTTTCATTGATTTATTTTCATGTAAATCCTTTCATGTCTCCAGAAGCTTTTAAGTCGTAGCCTAGCCTACGCATAACTTATTATCCCCAGAGTCCATGTCCCCTAATTGAGTTTTCCTTATGGAATGCATTGTGCTCATGTGGATTTTCAGTTTCTTCCGGATTCTTTTCCTTTGTGGCAATATATCCCCCACCAAGATTATATTTTGCATTCATATCATATGCATCAAGAGGTCTCTTAGGGACCAAAATTTGTTTCTTGTTGTTAATATTTAAGTCTATTCTACCGTGTTGATACGAAGATTTTAACCTTCACATCTCCTCATAGAATGACCTTAAATATGGGCAACTATAAGACCCCAAATTTGACCCCTAAGATCCCTCATACCATCTCATAGCTTTTCATTGACATTGGGATCACACCTTGGTATTCTCCTCGCCTATCATTCATTGGGTTTGCATTTAGAGAGATCACCAAGAATATATGATTGTATCATACTTTATTTTATTTGTTTATTAACCAAAATACAAAAATATGTCTAGTATAGCTTTGTTTCTTTTGTAGGTGGTGCGTGTCTCCATTTGTGCCCCACCAAGCCCGCAACTAGGGTTTGAGACCCTCAATGCAAGAGATCAAGCAAGAAAAGGTCCACATTGGTTCTAAACATCATATATGGATCCCTATGTTCTTTATTTGTCATTTTGATCAAGAGTTCATCAAGAGTTTGAAGCTTGTCTATCAAGGAATCCCTAATCCATATAGGTATCTTGTGTGCCTTCCTCAATAAGTTTCTTCAATAGTTGGTCAAAGATATCAAGGTATACTTCATTTTACATCATCATAAGCATATAGGGTCCTCCATGAGCTCCTAATATCAAAGGAACTTCAAGTATGAAAGTTGATTCAAGGAAGTTGGCCAGAAAAGTCAATTGGTCAAATCTAGGGTTTCCTATACCCTATCTCCTACAATGTTTGTCATATGAAAATGATTCTAAGAGAAAAGTTACTATTTATGACATTCCAAAGATCTTTAATGTTGGCCTCAAGAGCTAATTTTTCTTGGAAAGTCATTTTTATGGGGAAAGATTATATGTCATTTTGTATGTGGCCTAGATAGAAGGTCAACTTCCAAGAGCAATAAACTCCTCATTTTTTATGATACGAAGATTTTCCAAGTATAATGATTAATTTCAAGATGTCTTATTCAACTTTGCTTCATTTAGAAAGATCAAATTCTACTTACAAAGTCATGTACCATGAGGAAACATTGTAGGTACACTTTGGTCCTCATCATTTAACAAGCAAATTTCCTCAACTTCTAAAATCCATAACTCCATCATCCAAACTCCAAATGATGCCAAATTTGTTGTAAAGTTGAAGGGAATTGAAATATATACAACCTTGTAGAAGGATAGAAGTTCATTTGAAGCTCACATCAAAAGTTATTCAAGGTGGAAACAGAGGTCATTTGGCTTATAACTTAGAAAAATTTCTAAGTATGTTTGATACTTCCACCTTCAAGGTCAGTTTTCTCCATTTTCCAAGCTTCAAATTGAAAAAATCACAACACCAAAGTTTTTCCTTATGATGAGATATTTCCAAAAAGTCCAAGATCACATAATTTGGATGAGAAATGAGGGACTTGGGCATGAGGTTTTTCCATGGCTTGTTTTGGCAAGTCTTGAGCTCCAAACAATGCACAACTTTGCATGGCCTTGTGTGATGATTTTAGCAACCTCCTTCCACGATTTAGAGTGGATTCTAATCATTACTTGGGCCTATACTACCACCCATGCACCCATTCACCAAGAATTTCTCATTTTTCATTCAAAATTGGAAAGGTGCACATATCAATTGCTTGACCTATAAATCAAACATCATTTGCTCAGAAATAAAGGAGGAGACTGCCCAAGCTCTGCTATCCTTTTTCATAACCTCACACGATAGAATTATTTGAAGATTTATTGAGAAATTGAGTTTTTGTTCAACTCAAGTTTCTAAACAAAAAGTCCCAAGTTTCACTCCCTTTTCCACTTCATTGAGTTTCTGCAAGCAAGAGGAACAGAAAGCACGAAAAATTACATCAAGAACAAAGCTCAGAAGCAGCTCAGAGAAGGTGAATTTCACAAAACTTCATCTCTTTGATTCTCTCTCCATACTCTAGATCTAAACTAAATTTTATGATGGTTGAAGTCCTACCAATGTAGGCAACATGACTCAGCTGTTTTGGGCTTGATTCGAAGCAGCTTAGGTTGAACACCTCTGATTTGATCTTCACTTTTCTAATTATAGAGTGAGAGATGGAACATACAGATGTCATATTCGTGATCCTTGCAATTTTTCTTTTCGAATGATGTTAGATCCATCAATTTCTGGGCACGTTTGTTTTTGACAGTCCGGTGAGCCTCACCGAAGAAGACCACCGGAACTAGGGCTCCGATGGTGGAGTGGCAATGCCTTCACCCTTGGTTCTCTCTTCCCTCTTTTAATTTGAGCCTTTTGTTGCTTTTACCATGTGTGTGGTGCGCTGACTGAGGGAACACATTAAACACGCGTTTTGGATCATCAGATCTGCCACCTCAATTAATGAGAGGTGATCTGATGGCTCATGATTTTCCATTTTATTTTATTTTTCTAAATTAATTTTTAAATAGCCATTTTTTTAAAATTCACCATAAATTCATTTTTGATCCAAAAATTATGGGACCAACACCAAAAATTCACAAATATTTTCTTATTCCCATTTATGATTTCAAATTAATTTTTGGATTAAGTTTGATATTTTTGGTGAATTTTGTGTTTTTTAACTTGTTTTAATTAGTTTTTAATTACTTATGACTTTTGAAAAATACAAAAAAAAATTAGTCAATGGTCCTTTGACCTTACTTGACCTATGATAAATCCCTTGACCATTTCTTTGGTGTTTTGAAGGGGTTTTAGGTTTTTGATCTTTGAAAACTTATTTTTCTTCATTCTTAAAAATGTTTTGAAAATAGTTTAATTAATTTAGTGCTTTGGTGAGCTTTTGTATTGACTTTATGTTGACCTTACTTCAGTTTGACCTTGGTCTTGGTTGAATTGGACCTTGACTTGGTCAATACCATTAGATTTAGGAGGTTGATGAAGTTTAAAACTTCATCCATCAGATGAATGAATGGTATTGATCAAGTGAGGTTTATCCCTTTACCAATTTGGGATCCCTTCATTTCATCTCTCCATTTTCATCTCATTTCTTCCCCAATCATCTCTTGGCCAATGATTTCTCATGGATCATTAGCTAGTTGATTCATCAATGACCTTGTGTCAGATGGATCAACATAGGTTTGATTGAGATATGTGCATCCTCTCTTGTTTATGTGTCTGGTATGCTTTAGGAGCTTGATCTTGGATACCTTGTCTCTAGCATGCATTAACACCAACATTATTATTGACCAGCCTCAGATAGGTATGGCTTCTACATAAGCCTAGTTACGATTGCTTAACATAGCGCTAAATTTGCCTCAAGGCACAAATTAACACACTAACTTGACAACTAAAACTTAATTTTCTTATCATTTACTTTAATGCAATTTAAATTCTTTCACTTTATCATTCCTTGTCATTTAAATTCATGCAAATTGTTTATGCTTCAGTCATTTGCTCTTTGCCAACTTGGGCCTATTGTTTATGCTTCAGTCATTTGCTCTTTTCCCACTTGGGCCTATTGTTTACGCTTCAGTCATTTTCTCTTTGCCCACTTGGGCCTATGTTCATGCTTCAGTTATTTTCATTTTTTATTTCTTGAGCCATTCTATTTTTTTCTTGTGATTATATTTTATTTGTTGTCTTAGGACCTTAAAACACTTAATAAAAACAAAAACACTAAAAAAACACATTGGTGGACTGTCGGATCTTTGTATGTGACTTAATTTGGACCTATGGACTTAGAGTAGGCAACATTCCTGAGCTATGGAAGAAAAACTTTGCCAATGCCATTAATTTGAGACCAAAAATATGGCCAATCCCATTCATCTTACACAAGCTTGAGAGACTCCATTGGATTCATCTGATACACTCTTTCTCTTTGTCTAAATTGTTATTTTGATCTTATTGTTATTATTTGATGTTTTCTCTTTGAGTATGTTTCAAGGGATTTTTCATCTGATACACATAAAGGACATTGAAGATTGCTTGCTTTGGAGTGCTAGCTTGGATGATTGGTTATATTTATTTGACACCATTGAGTTTCTTATTAATTGCTTGAATGATTATGACTTTATTGTTTGCTTGACAATACAAAGGAAATGGTTTTCTATCTGACACTATTGTCTTGTGGATGCTTCTCATGAGTTAGATCTTTTCAACTCAGAACTCTTAAAAGAAACTTGGCGTCTTGCTGTTCGAATAATGGATGTTTGGAGTGTTGTGAATAATAAGGGTATTGAACATTTGGAGATGATTGTTATGCATTCCTTGGTAAATTGCTTTTCTTTTTTTAAGTATAGATTTTTGTATGATAGTTAGTAATTACAACAAAATGCTTTTTTGTATAACATATAAAAAGAAGATTATTTTCATTTTGTTAGGGTGATCGGATTCAGGTCCTTATTCGTCATGACCATTTACTGAAATGGAAAGAGGTCATTAAGGAGAATATGACCTGCATTATAAACAATGGCAGTGTCTATAACAATGATTTTCAGTGGAAGGTATGTGATCATTCAAAAAAAATTGTGTTTCTTGATGGTACCACAATGAAGGCAATCGAACTTCAAAATATTCCACCTAAAGGATATTTCTTTAAAGATTTTAGTGAGATACTTCAAGGCAAATGCAAAACCGATAGACTGGAAGGTAATTTAAATTCTATTATAACTTATATATTTGCAAACACATTCAATAATGAACCTTACTTTAATGTAGATATTATTGGTGCTGTTGGTGAGATAAACCATATCCAATCCAACACTCCGGGGAAGAAAGTTGTTGTTTCTGTTGTGCTGAAAGATTTGAAGTAATGGGCATTATTTTCATAACTTATGTGTTTGATAAATTTATATATTTTGCATCACTGAATCCCATCATATAATATTGTTTATTTATATTGCAAAATAGGGGTAATTGCATAAATTGCAATTGATGGGAAATCTATGGATCAAATTTTTTGGCTTACTACAATGATCCTAAAAACAATGGAGCTATTGTAATTCTGCTCACTCATGCAATGGTAAAAGATGACCAAGGTATTACACTATCAGACTTTTTATATTAATTATACAATTTACAGTGTCAAATGCATGGAGTGGTTCCAAATTGTTGATAAATGAAGACATCCCTGAAATTCAAGATTTTATGTCTAAGTATGGATTTTATTTATTTATTTATATTCAGATTATTATACATAATTTTTAATTTTAAAAACAATCTTATTTCTATAGGTTGCCTACTAATGAACAGAAGGAGAAGCCTACTCAATCTGCAAAATCTCTTTCTAATTGGTCTGGTGGTTCTCAGTATTCGTCAATAGAAAGGTTTGTTCATAATGCGAAATGTATGTCCTTAAGTCAGTTCTGCAAAATCAAACATGTAAGTTGAATACTATAGAGCCGAATTTATCTTTACTATTACAATTATATTGTTTGCTTTTTGAAATTAATATCATTTTTGATTTGCTTTTAGGAAACTTTATGTGTTACTGTAGCAACCACATTGAAATTTGCTGTCTCAAAGTATGGATGGTTTTATTATGGCTGCACAAGGTGTTCTTCGAAGGCACCTAATCCTGAAAAAGCTTATGAATGTTCATGTGGGCAAAAAGTCGAACAGCCTATACCAAGGTACATATAATCTAGATGAATTGCAAATAAATTTGGTAATTGATTTGTTATTAATCATATTATTTTCTTCGTTTAAAATACTATAGGTACAAGATTGAGATATATGTTAGCAATGGTGAATCAAAATATCGATTTGTATTCTGGGATTCCGAATGTGCTGCTATACTTGGAATGACTGCTGAATTTATGCATAACTCTATGGTGGAGGTACATTGTTATACATAAGTTAAAATGTTAATAGTTTATCGAGTTGTAAAGTTCAGATTATCACTCATGGTTGATATTTTATTTTTCCATTAGAATGGAGAAGATGATCCAATGGTTTATCCTGATGAGCTTGAAATGTTGTTGAATAAGAAAATGGCTTTTAGAGTTAAGGTGCAGCCAACGTTTTCCCAAGCGTCTGTTTGGAAGCTTTGTGATGATGAAGCCTTTGTTAAAGAGATTGAAAATGACTACATAGTAGAAGACGTATAATATTCACTTAATTCATGTATTATTTAAACATTTAACAAGTATAATAAATATTCGATGTTTCAATGTGCAGAATCAGTCTAAAACTGAATATGCAAAGTTGGTCCATAACAAAGAAAATTTGGAAACTTCCGCAGTAAGTATCTTCATTTGTTAACATAATAATTTTCTATGATAAATATTGTATTATTATAATTCATTTTATATCTGACAATTAATTTTTTATATTGCAAGCAAACATTATCTGCATCTGGTGAAAATGATCCAGAATCAATCATTCTAATGACTCCGGCTAAGGATGTTGTAATTGCTGACAAGGGTGAAGAAGTTGATTTTGAAGCATCTGGCGCTACGCAATTATCAGGCACCAAACCATCCAAGAAAATTAAAGATAGAACCATCTTCTTAATTAGAATTTTCGGAAATTTGATATTGAAATATATTTTATGAACTTTTTAGCACCATTTTACAATTTAATAAATTTGCCTCGACAACATAAAATAACTTGCTTAATTAGCCATTTTTTTCATTTTCGGAAATAACTTGCTTAATTAGCCATTTTCGGAAATTAGTAATGAAAAAAATTAAAAGATAAAAAATTACAATGAATAGCTAAAGGAAAGGGAAGATAGCACAACAAAGGAGTGATGGTAAGAATTATGGTAGATAGAATTTATAATAGTTCTAGTGGAAAAACAAAAATTTCTCTATTTTAAATTTGAGTCATATGATAAGTAAGTAACTTTGTTTTGAATTTGAAAATAACAAAGTTGTTCTTAAAATAACTACTTTCCATATATCAAGATATCAAGAGAGGTGTCTTGGGGCCAAAGATTCATTTACTTTATTGAATTGGTTGATTATATCAAAAGTATTAATGGTCACAGACTTGGAAAGTAAGTAAATCAGAATAAATAGTTTTTAATTCTCCTTATTCTTGTTACTGATTAATTCTTCTTGAAAAATTTCTTGACTAAGAAGAAGTCTGCTTTTAACTTTTTTTTTTTATAAATTCTATTTTTTTATTACTGTTAATCATATTTCTTCATATGCTATATAATAATAGAAATTAAAGTTTGTACGTCAATAATGTATTTTTTTCTATATTTCATTCAATTAAAAATAAGGGGACAAAATGACATGTATATGTTTTCTTTTATAAATTAGATTTGAATTATATATTTTATCGTTAAAAAATAATATTTATTGAAATGATTATAAATGAAATAAAATAAACAAACTTTAAATAGAAAATAATTATTAAAATATTATAAGTAAAATATAAAATTTATTAGTGGCTGAAAACTTACCTTACTAATAAATTTATTGTTTTTATATCAACTTCTATTTGGAATAAGATTAAATATATATTTTTTACCAACTATATATTATCAAGATTAAAACATATTTGATAGTAAATGTATCCTTCAAATTTTTTAAAACCTTTTGAATTTATAAAGCTAGATTCAAATTCATAATTTCTAGTTAAGTTAGAAAAATGTGAACTAGTTTTATCCAAACACTCATGTGTATAGGTTAAATACATTAATCAAAAGCAAAATAAAAATCCCTTAAAATCTTATTAAATTTGAATTATGTTTTTTTATCTATATAATATACAATTACGCTTAAAGTTTTATTACTTTTAAAATTTTCATTCATTCATTAGTTTTATAGTTTAACCATTATTAATAATAATAATAATAATAATAATAATAATAATAATAATAATAATAATAATGTGGCCGAGGAGTAAAATGGTGGAAACAAAAAGTGTTTGGGTGGATGGAAAGTGGGTGGTAATGTAGCAGAGCTAAATGATTTTGATAAGCTTCTTAGTGAGGATGATTTCAAAGGGGTTGTGGAGGAATCTCTCCCTCAAAGAGAGTTTGTTAAGACAAAAATCGTGGGTGAATTGGCTAAAAGAAGCGGATTGTAATTCTAGATTCTTCCACAATGTGATGAAAGAGAGATATGGGAAGAACTTTGTTTCTTTTGTGAGCACGGAAAATGGCAGAAAGGAAAAAGTGAAAGATATTAAATTTGAAGTTAGATGATATTTTGAAAATAATTTCCATGAGTTCAAGTGTTTATTTGTAGAAGATAGTTTGGCTTTAGAAGAAACCTTCACAGAGGTGGAAATTAAGGTAGCTATTTGGTGTTGTAATGGTGACAAGAGCCCATGGTCGGATGGGTTCAATTTCAGTTTTCTTCAGAATTGTTGAGACATGGTTAAGAAGGATGTTGTTTGCTTTGTTAAAGACTTCCATTTAAATCCCAGGTGAATTAAGGTCAAAACTGTAACACCTTAAATTTTGATTAAAAATTTTAATCATATTATTTCGTATTTTCTTTAATCAATTAGTGTTTTGTGTGTTTTTAATTAAATATGAATAGTGATTGTATGTGTATGTAGGGTTTTGGTGCGGGTGTAGTGAGAGTATTGGTGGGGTGTTAGGAGGACTAGAAAAACTAAAATGTTAAATAATTAGATTTGTAATTATTTTGATTTATTAATTAAAATAAAATAGAAAATGATGAATTTTTGGTGGAATAATAGAAAATTAGAGAATGTAGGGAGAGTGGTGAAAATTGTAATAAAGGTCGGGCTTTAATGCAATTTTAAGAAATTAAATAATTAGATTATAATATATAGAAGTTAGTAGAGTTTTGGGAAAAAGAAGAGTAAGTTTGGTGGGAAGAGGTAAGAGAAGGGTTGAAGAGGAGAGAAGAATCTTAAGCAAAATCTGAATTTTTCAAGCAATCTAAGGTTAGGGGAGGAGGAAAATTACTCTTAATATTGTGTTGATTTGTGTAGATTGCATGATTGGATAGAGGGAAATCCTTAATTCCATTAGGTTTTTCATAAATTTTTATATTTTGATGAATGAATGATGAACATGAATTAGATTATGTAATAGTATGATTATATGTTGGGTTATGTGATTTTCGTGCACTATTTTACCATGAGAATTATGTGTTCTTGTTAATGAAATCGGTATGAAAGTGTGTTCATATGTGTATTGTGATTTCATTAATAAAGTATGTCAAATCCATTATTAAATGAGTGAATTGCTTGTTAGTTGATAGATAAATGATGTATTAGTGTAGATTGCGTGATAGGGTAGAGGGAAATCCTTAATCCCATTAGATTTTTCATGAATTTTTCCATTTAGATGAATGAATGATGAACATGAATTGGATTCTATAATACTATGATTATATGTTGGGTTATGTGATTTTCGTGCACTATTTTACCATGAGAATTATGTGTTCTTGTTGATGAAATCGGTATGAAATTGTGTTCATATGTGTATTATGATTTCACGAATAAAGTATGTCAAATCCATTATTAAATGAGTGAATTGCCTATTAGTTGATAGATAAATGATGTATTGTTGTTAGATAATGATTTTTCCGATTCTTGCTATTCAATTTAGGGTTTGGGAAGTGAAACTTGGAGTTATGAATTGAACTACGATGATAAAAACGTAAATAATGTTTCTACTTCAGGGTGACGAGAATCACCTTAATGACGCCCTGACCGTCATGGCTTTGGAGGCACTGACGAGCGTCAACTGCTTAACGGGTAGACCACATGGTCCCTAGGCATAACTGTATCGGATGGTCGTCATAGTGATGACATGTAAGGTGACGTGTGCGGTGACGAGCGTCACCTGGGTGACGGGTGACCCAATTTTTAATGTTGTGTTATGATTAGGCTACTGTTTGACCACTGTTTTGGAGATAATTCGTGTTGTGTATGATTGATTGTCGAATAAATCAATTATTATGACGTTGTGCATAATTTGGTGATTGTATGGTGATAATTTGGTGATATTGCATGTTATGGTGATTCATTAATCATGGTGTACAAAATTCGGTCCATTTTGGTGTGCTTTGCTTTGATGGTGAGGATTCAGGAGCGAGCTGGTTTCAGATGAGAATCGGTGAAGCGTTATTTATGATGATATTGGCGAATTGGTGTGATTTGGTCTTATGGTGGGGATTTAGGAGCGAGATGGACTTGTGTTGTCCATAATAATTTCGCTGTGATGAGCCTATGTAAAGGCGAGTAAGTGATGTTAGGTGTTTACATTATTTCATGTTTTATATAACCTGTGTTACAAATCAAGTTTATGTTGTGTTTGAGTGACGCCCTATACGTGTAGTTGTTTTATATTCATGTTATTTCACATTTCGGGATTTAGGGTGTTACAATAACAACATTTTTTTTACCTTGATTCCTAAATAAAATAAACCTCAAGCTAAGTACAAAATGATTTACCTTGTAACATGCTTTTAGATGATCTTAGCAAAAGTCTTGGCTAGTAGATTGAAGAGGTTGATTGGTAAGATTATTTCCGCCCATCAGTCTGTTTTAGTGTCGGGAAGAAGTATTTTTGATGGGGTTTTGGAGATTTATGATATTTTAGATTTTTCTATAAGAGCAAAGTAGGATTATTATGAAAATAGATTTTGAAATAGCTTATGAATGTGTTAGTTGGAGTTATCCAAGATATCTATTGGATAGGTTGATGTTTGGGGGGAGAAATGGAAGAATCGGATAAAGGATATGTTTTCAATAGTGTTAGTTTTAGTCAACGGTAGCGCGACTAAGGATTTTTCTACGAGAAAGGACCTTCGCCAAGAGGATCTATTGTCTCCTTTCCTCTTTGTTCTTGTTATGGAGGTATTAACTTGCCTCACCAAAAGAACAGTTTTGTTGCAATTATTCAAAGGTTTCACTGTGAACGAAGACATTGCTTTTATGCATCATTAATCACTAAAGAACCTCACTTAATGCATGTGTGATTCACATTAATCTTTCCAAGGAAAATTAAAAGTCATTGAACCACAGTTTACAACTTCCATTCTTGTCTTGTTATGTGTTATCATTAACTGTCCTTTATGAGTGCTCTGAAGTTGTATGATTCCTGAGAATATTTGTGCTATGTCCATCTTGCAACACGATATGTGATGATGCAAAGTCCACTATCACTAGCAAACTAGAACTTTGAAGCGGCATTCTAGATATATGAAAAACACATTTACTGCCCTAGCTTGATGGGAATTTTTTATAGGGAATCTGCTGAGACTTTGATGTCTTGGATTATTAGCCGGAGATAGGACGAAACATAAATATTTGTTACTAGGTTCACTCATAGATTCTCTATTAGTGATGCTTCTAAAATTAATAACTATAATAAATTCAAACACAGTAGCTATATATAATTTATTCAAAATTAATAACTAAAGCCTTGAATTATACTAAATGAAATATAAATATTACAATTTCTCAAAATTCTAATAATCTATTAAACTTGGCAGCTTACATCTCCTAGCAAGGCATTATTCGAACATCAGTTCCACACGAACGAAGAGTGTTTGAGTATCCACAACGGTGTGAGCCTATTTCTTCTGTCATCATAAATGTTTCTCCATCCAAACCACAACTATAAATCTTTTGTTCAGTAGAAAAAACTAAAACATCGCCATTCATGACAGTAAATCCGGTAACATTAGCATCTTTCTCTTCTAACCTCAATGTATTCACTCTCACCTTCAAAATCTTTTGCCATAAACATGATTTGTAATCTTTTAAAAACCAAATAGTGAAAACATACCTTTTTGATTTCACTAAGCAAATAAAACGCTTGGAACTTATCACTTTGCCCCAATTAAATATGTCCATGTTACACTCTGCGTGAAAAAACTTTTATAGCTTCCCTTGGCAACTTAATAATAGTTGAAGTTCCTTTCACAAAATCAAAAGCCATTATGTATGGCTTATAAAAAGTACTCAATCTCGTAAAGTAATTAGAGCAATCTGAAATGAAATGAAGTGCTCCATTGTGAAACACCGACATTTCAAATTTCATATTTCTACCACCACATAAAAAAAGTTGTTTTCCATGGTTCTCCACACACCTTCTCTTCCATGATAAATATTGCATACATAACTAGTTGGTGACCAATCCGGTGCGTTTTCAAAATGAAATATCAAATAGTCATCTGAAGAGTCATCAGAGCAATTTAACATGAGATTTATGTTAGAAAACCTGTGATTTTTTCTAAGTGGCTCCGGACTAGGAATAAAAAAGAAAGACTTTGTAACTGGATTGCAAATAAACAATTCAACAGGATCATCATTAATAGTATAACAAAGAAGCAAACCATTACTAGAAGCTACAACAGTAGCTGAATTAGATAGAAGTGTCAGGATATTGTTAGGAACACAAGAAGATTGTTGCTCTTTAGGTAAATGGTGCAACTCGATCCTTTTTTGATACCTTTGACTTATTTGGTCATGTTGGAGGAAGAAACATGTATCACTCTTCACTAACATATTACAAAACTGTTTTGTTTTGAAATGAGATTCTTCTTGAAATTTGGAGAATGAACTACAAGTTAACTTAAATTTAAATATGGTTTTTGCAGGTAACCAAGAAAATATCTCATAAGCAACGTCTTCTTGAGACACTTCCATTTTAAATAAGAATACAAAAATTGAAGGATGAAAAATTGATGAAGATTAGAAAGAATGGAAAAAGAGCACAGAGGACAAACAAACGAATATAAGATGTGTATGATAGTAAGAGTGATGTTAATTGGCATATATATAATAGTGAAGATATCAAGAGAAGTACGAGTAACTTGGGGCCAAAGATTTGGTTGTTTATATTCAAAAGGGTTAGTGGTAACAAACTTATAAATATGAAAATGCAAGGTGAGACATTCAAATAAATGTTAAAACATGAAAGATGACTTCAAAATTAGAATCAATTTTTATGGTTTTTTGATTTTTTTTTCTTAGATGAGCCGTTGTTCCTTTGTTTTATTTTAATGGATTTTTGAGTTTTTAATTTGTATATGAGAATGGATTCGTCGTCAGAGAATAATATCTGAAGGTTATTGTTTCTAATAATAAAAAGTATGTACACATGATTGAATATAATATAATTAATAATTGAATACCTATATTTATTATTTATAATTTAATAAAAATATGAAGAATATTATTTTGATTATAAATAAAATAAATAAAATTAATTATAAAGATGAATAAAATGATGTATAAAATGATCTTTTTTATATTGATAGTTTTCTATGTTATATATATATATTTTAAATTGATATGAATATTTATAATAATAATAATAATAAATAAGTAAACCATGTATATTGATTATTAATTATAAATTATAATGCAGTAAGAATCTAATGATAGGTTAATTGTCATAAATTTAATTATGATTGTCATAATAATAAATGAATATCATTTCTAAATTATACCATTAGAATCCAATTAATTATTAAGAATGATAAAATTTAATTATTCAACTATTTAATAGATAAGTAAATATTCATATCAAGACATTTTAAACTGTATGAATTATGAGTTATAAAGAACTTTAAACCATTATAAAATTTTATTAATATATTCACCAAAATGGATAACTCAATTACATTTATTCCTCTTCAATTTAGTTCTCAAATGAAATTGATAATTTTTTATTATTATTATGAAATAAATAGTTGTAAATTTAATGTAATTTTATTGTTTAATAATAAAAATTAAAATTAATTACAAATGGATAGTCAAAAGTATAATGAAATAAAATTCAATTAGTTTTTAAATTTTCACTAATAATGTTAATAATAAAAAATTTAAATATTATTTATTATATTCATTATTGCATTTAATTGGGAACAACTCTAAATATAATTTAGGTTAAATTATCTAACATTCAGTTTTTTTAAAATATGTACACATGATTGAATATAATATAATTAATAATTGAATACCTATATTTATTATTTATAATTTAATAAAAATATAAAGAATATTATTTTGATTATAAATAAAATAAATATAATTAATTATAAAGATGAATAAAATGATGTATAAAATGATCTTTTTTATATTGATAGTTTTCTATGTTATATATATATTTTTTAAATTGATATGAATATTTATAATAATAATAATAATAATAATATATATAAGTAAACCATGTATATTGATTATTAATTATAAATTATAATGCAGTAAGAATCTAATGAATGGTTAATTGTCATAAATTTAATTATGATTGTCATAATAATAAATGAATATCATTTCTAAATTATACAATTAGAATCCAATTAATTATTAAGAATGATAAAATTTAATTATTCAACTATTTAATAGATAAGTAAATATTCATATCAAGACATTTTAAACGGTATGAATTATGAGTTATAAAGAACTTTAAACCATTATAAAATTTTATTATTATATTCACCAAAATGGGTAACTCAATTACATTCATTCCTCTTCAATTTAGTTCTCAAATGAAATTGATAATTTTTTATTATCATTATGAAATAAATAGTTGTAAATTTAATGTAATTTTATTGTTTAATAATAAAAATTAAAATTAATTACAAATGGATAGTCAAAAGTATAATGAAATAAAATTCAATTAGTTTTTAAATTTTCACTAATAATGTTAATAATAAAAAATTTAAATATTATTTATTATATTTATTATTGCATTTAATTGGGAACAACTCTAAATATAATTTAGGTTAAATTATCTAACATTCAGTTTTTTTTAATAGCGACATTAAGTTTTATGACATTAATATTTTGAATAACTTTTTACGTTGATTCATGACTGTTTTGTCTTAGGTATAATTGTCCTTCTTCTGGTATTAGTGGTAAATAAACTTTATTTTTATATAGAATAAAATTAAGATTTTTTATTAAAGAATAAAATTTATATTTTGTTGATTCAAATTAAATATTGATAGATCAATTTTAATAAAGATTAATTATGAATAATTTCTAGAGTAATATTTGTTTTTATTGAATATTAATGTTAGTAACTTTTTTTATCCCATGTAATTTTATTAATATTAGAGATAATGATTAATATGTATAATAGATTGTACGTATTTCCTATGCCTCTAATTTTTAAAGGTGTAAACTTTAGTTCTCATAATAATAATAATAATAATAATATATAAAATGTTTACTTTTCTATTGAATATAATCTAATATGCCTTTATAATCTATATTTATTATTTAGAATTCAAATAAAATTAATCTTATTATTAAAAATTATAAATATAAATAATTATTATCAAGAATAAAATAATATACAAAAATGATATCTTCTATTTATTTTCATTTTGATTTATTTTCATATTGATTGTTTTCTATGTTATATTTAAAAAAGTTATATGAATATTTATAATAATATTAATGTATAAGTAAACACTGTATTTTGGTAATTTTTTATCATGGTCCTTGTGATGTTATTAATATTTGGGATAAAAATATTATATGTTTTATATTTTTTTAAAATTGATTAAAATAAAATAGTATATTTACTATTCATAAAAAAATATTGACCAATAAATAAATAATAAGATTATATATTCCTATAATATTGATAATACAAATTAAGTCAATGTGAACCAATACAAATTTCCCCATAGTTTCACTTCAGTAGAAAAAGTACAGCGTTGTAATCATAGGTCATGGTGATATTCAATCTCCATCATTGGTTTGGTCGGGGCATGAGATAGTAATTTACACCATAGAAATACAATCAGCAAATATACAAATATAACAAATTTCAGTTGACATTGTAAAATAAATTAGTAAAATGAATGCTTAAACTTAGATAAAAAATAATTGGATTTATATACCTGTCATTTTAAATTTGAGTTGGTCGTGTGAGTGAGGTCTTAAAGAATTTCCTTGTACACAAGGAAACTATAGGAAGGGGAAACTCGAACAATAATTAAGGAAATCCAAAATCAATTTCTGCAAGAACAATAATCCAAAATCTATTTGTCAAAAATGGTAGGAAGGAAAAAATTGAACCACTAATGCTAGGAAGTAGAAAATTAAACTGTAATTGGAGAAGGTTATTTGTAACGTGGTATTGGAGAATAAGAAAAGGTGAAAGGGGGTTTTGGAAGAGAAAGAGTCAAAAATTGGGTGTTGGCAAATAGTGGTGTTGGCAAATAGTAGTGTTTTGATTGGTGGTTTAGTAGAAGGTGTACACATAAGCTAATAAGATGATGTGGATTATTTTTGAAAAAGTTAGGGTTAAGTGTCACAAAATAATTTGAAGCATTGATTTAATATATATAAATAGAAGCCTTGAATAATATCAAATATAAATATTACAATTTCTCAAAACTCTAACAATCTATTAAACTTGGCAGCTTACATCTCCTAGCAAGGCATTGTTTGAACATTAGTCCCACATGGACGAAGAGTGTTTGAGTAGGACATAAAGTAAGGATTAGATCCACAACTGTGTGAGCCTATTTCTTCCGCCATCATAAATGTTTCTCCATCTAAACCACAACTGTAAATTTTTTGTTCCGTAGAAAAAACCAAATCCTTGCCATTCATGATAGTAAATCCGGTAACATGAGCATCTTTCTCTTTTAACCCCAATGCATTCACTCTCACCTTCAAAATCTTTTGCCATAAACATGACTTGTAATCTTTTAAAAACCAAATAGTGAAAACAGACCTTCTTGATTTCACTAAGCAAATAGAACGGTTGGAACTTGTCACTTTGCCCCAATTAAATATGCCCATGTTACACTCCGCGTGAAAACCTTTTATAGCTTCCCTTGGCAACTTAATAATAGTTGAAGTTCCTTTCACAAAATCATAAGCCATTATGTATGGCTTATAAAAAGGACTCAATCTTGTAAAGTAATTAGAGCAATCTGAAATGAAATGAAGTGCTCCATTGTGAAACACCGACATCTCAAATTTCATATTTCTACCACCACATAAAAAGTTGTTTTCCATGGTTCTCCACACACCTTCTTTTCCATGATAAATATTACATACATAACTATTTGGCGACCAATCCAGTGTGTTTTCAAAAAGAAATATCAAGTAATCATCTGAAGAGTCATCAGAGCAATTTAACATGAGATTTATGTTAGAAAACCTGTGATTTTTTCTAAGTGGCTCCGGACTAGGAATAAAAAAGAAAGACTTTGTAACTGGATTGCAAATAAACAATTCAACAGGATCATCATTAATAGTATAACAAAGAAGCAAACCATTACTAGAAGCTACAACAATAGCTGAATTAGATAGAAATGTCAGAATATTGTTAGGAACACAAGAAAATTGTTGCTCTTTAGGTAAATGGTGCAACTCGATCCTTTTTTGATACCTTTGACTTATTTGATCATGTTGGAGGAAGAAACATGTATCACTCTTCACTAACATATTACGAAACTGTTTTGTTTTGAAATGAGATTCTTCTTGAAATTTGGAGAATGAACTACAAGTTAACTTAAATTTAAAAATGGTTTTTGCAGGCAACCAAGAAAATATCTCATAAGCAATGTCTTCTTGAGACCCTTCCATTTTAAATAAGAATACAAAAATTGAAGGATGAAAAATTGATGAAGATTAGAAAGAATGGAAAAAGAGCACAGAGGACAAACAAACGAATATAAGATGTGTATGATAGTAAGAGTGATGTTAATTGGCATATATATAATAGTGAAGATATCAAGAGAAGTACGAGTAACTTGGGGCCAAAGATTTGGTTGTTTATATTCAAAAGGATTAGTGGTAACAAACTTTTAATTCTCCTGATTTATTGATCGAATAATTTTCTTGATTTGTTGGAAAACGTGTGCCAGGGTAATGAATATGATCTGTGGTTTATTTATTTACTTTATATTAATCATTTTTTATTTATAATTAGGTCAATATAATAATAGGAATTAAATTTATATGTTACTAATGTAATTGTTCTATATTTACATTCAATTAAGATTAAGGTGACAAAATCATAGGTATCTTTTTTTTAAATATTATTTGTATATACTAACGGTAAATATAAAAAAGTTAATCAAATATTATAAGTAGAAATATAAAATGTATTGTTGGCTGAAGACTTACCTTACTAATTGATTAAATATTTCTTCATTATTAACTTCTATTTGGACTAGGTTAAATACACTTTTTTTATCAACTAGATATCCTCTATGTTTGATTAAAATTTAAAATACAATGGATGCTAAAATTCTTCTTCAAATTTTTTAATACTTTTCAACATATGAAGCTAAATTTAAATTCTTAGTTTCTAGTCTGTGAGCTATTTTTATGAAAACATTCTTGAATGTATATTAAATGCATAAAACAAAATCCATAAAATTCAAATAATTAAAATTATAAACCCAAATAAAATCCCTTAAAACATTGCTAAATTTGAGTTCTTTACAATCTATATTTTCAATATCAATTTATTTATATTTATATTTTATTTACGTCTATTGTAATATATAATTACTCTAAAACATTTGTTACTTTTGAAATTGTCATTCACTCCTTAGTTTTATATTTAACAAAAAATTTAAATACTTAATTCTAAATTTGGAAAGATTTTTTTCTAAAAAAATAAATGAAAATCAATCTTAACCATTATTATTATTATTATTATTATTATTATTATTATTATTATTATTATTATTATTATTATTATTATTATTGTGTTTGCACCTAAATTACTTTAAGTTGTTAGTCAAAAAGCCCAAATTAAAATTAATGAAGGTTAGTTGAATTAGTGAAATTCAAATTCAAGTGGATCGAATCTTTCTCATATATCAAAACTAGTGAAATTCAAATACGAGTAACTAGAATCTTTCTTATATTTTCATTAATTTAGTAGTTCTTAAATAATGCCAATATTCGTCCTTGCATTCATTATAAGAAGTCACAACTGATGGGCAAGTTTCATATCTTTGTAGATGATTCATGATTATTGTGTCAGGTTATATATTCCAAGTTCATCTGAAGGCTAAAGGATTGTGTTGTAGAACTTTCTTACTTTTTTCGATGATAAATTTCCATTAATCTACTTAATTTTTTTACACAAAAAAAATGCTAAGCAATAAAATATTCATCTTACAATATTATCAAAACTAAAGATGAACTTGGAATAGTGATGGTAGTGACTTTGAAGGTTATAGTTTATCATTTGATGATAGTAAGGATTAAAAGATTTTTAGGTTGGATGATGGTTTTGATAAGCAAGGCAAGATTGATGGAAAAAGAGGGAGGTCAAAAAATATGGCTAGGAAGTCTAAGCATACTCCAAGAAAACTAGCATTTGATGTTGATAACATAGACTCATCTAGTGGTGTAGATCATGAGATAGAAACTAACTATTGTAGTGATGAGTTTGGTAGCAACGACCCTAATGCTTTTGATAATGAAAATGAACCAAAGTATCCAAGGTTTAAGATGGATGAGGTGAATAAGAATTACAAGTTTAAGGTTGGACTGGAATTTGGATCACTTGAAGAATTTAAAGAAGCCATTACTGCATGGTCAGTATTGAATGGGAAAAAAATGTTTATGTCATGTGCAGGAAAAACAAAAACAAAAAAGTTTGTAGCACTGATGTTGGACCTGCAACTCAAGAAAATCCACAAGAAATGGAATCTCACTTTGATAATGATCATAAATTTGAAATGCTTGCAGCAAATCTTATAGTAGCCTTTGAGGCAACACAACCTCTGTCAAATGTCAATGATGTTACATCTGAAGTACTTAAAATGCACCTAATCCTATTGGCCAAAGCACACTTGTTCTCAATGCTCAAACAACTGAACCTGCTATAACTAAATCCCAAACTAATTATATTTTGTTTGCACCAACTATTCCAATTATTGAACCTGTTGCTGAGGCACTTAGCCCAAAACCGAGGAGAAGTCATAGAATAAGGAAGTGATAGCCAATACATATTTTCTATTTTATGGTATTTTTATCGAAACCTTTATGATGTATTGTGATGCATGTATTTATCATGTATTTTGAGACGTTTATGGCCAAGACATATTTATGTTTTATGATATATTTTAATACCTTTATGGCCAAGACGTGTTTCTATTTTATCATGTATTTTAATGCCTATATTTCAAGACCTTTATGCCATTATGGCTTTATGTGTTTCTTAGATTGTGGCTTTATTTAATTTGGCCAAGACCTTTAAGAATATATGTAATGCATTATCAGTTTGTGCAATTTTTTTTTCTATTGACAATATTCAAATGCATTATAAGTCATTCATAAACATGGATGAAATATATCAAATAGCTAGGGACGACTATCAAAACCACATAACATATAGGGACAACTATCAAAAACACATAAACCTAAAGGGACTAAAATAAAAAAACTCATAAACATATAGTGATGAAAATTGTCATATATTCAAAATTTCATTCATTAATAAAGGGTTACAGACACAGTTCACTATAATCACAACCATTTATTGTAGACAATGAACAAACACCTAGACAAAATCAACATCATCTTATACAAATTGGATTTTTTCCTTTCGTTTTTCAACTTCATCTTCATCTTTTATTTTCTCCTAGCCTCAAGGTCCTTAATAATACAACCTGGATCATTCATAACCTTTGAGCAATTGCAACCACTTAAACGTATGGATACAATAGATATGTTACGTTCAAGTTCATCATTCCATATGAACAACTTGCAACTAGACATAACTCCTAAATTTTGACATTTCCAATATCTCCTTTTAGGTTTTTGAGTTGAATTTGAAACGAACATCTTCATAGATTTATTGCAACCAAATACCGGGATTTGAGACGTGATTATGTTACCAACGGAGGATCTAGCCATGGGATAATGTGAAGATGAAAAAGAAAACAACAACACAGAACGGACTACTAGAGGGGAAGAAGAAGATACAATATTTGTAATTTATGTTATGCTCCCTCCTTCTATATACTATCCAATACATATTCCACGTGATTTTATTGATAATTAACATAAAATTAAAAACATAAATCCAGCTTAGCTCCGTTAGACACATAAGTATTTTTTTAACACCAGCTTGATGTCAGGGACTTAAAACAACAAGATTGAAACATATCAGGATGCAGTTCAAACAAAAAAAGATCCAGGGACCAAGTTAAAAAAACACGACAACTTACAGGGACCAACCGACAATTTAAGCATTATTTAAATTATCTTTAGTTTAACAATTTCTCAGTTTCTAAAACAATCATATTTTGATGAACAATTTTTTTTTAAGAGATGATACAAAAACCATAGAGGAATGCGGCAACAAGTTCCCGTTGATATTAGACCAATAATTAATATAAAAAATTCATGTGACCATAATCTTTTTCCCATATAAGTACTAGAAGCAATCTCTCGTTTATGTAAATATACATATATTTTAGAATATGTAACAATTTATCCGAGTAGATTATCTCTCCTCTACATTAATTATTTTTATCTCTTTTGTCGTTAAACCAACAATTTATCCGAGTAGATTATCTCTCCTCTACATTAATTATTTTTATCTCTTTTGTCGTTAAACCAAAAATGTGGGAAGGATATTTGAGAAAGTGATTAGGGCCGGTTTGTTTTGGCTTTTTTTAAAAATGATTTTTATAGTGTTATATATTTTAGTGTAAAAAAAGTTTACAAAGAAACTTTTCATAAAAGCTTCAAATGAAAATTTTGTTTGAATAGTTATTTTTAAAATGTTATTTTAGGTATTTTATCAAAACTTTTTTTGGATATCAAAATTTCAAAAAATTACTTAATTTTGAAGCTACTTCAAATAGCTTTTTCTAAAAATCATTTTTGAGATACATTTTTTTTTAAATTGTGATTTTGACTATGTTTTGATCTTCAATAATGTATATTTATGTTATACAGTGAACAATTCAATCTTTTAATTTATAAAAAATAAATTTAGAAAAATTTGTAATATTTTGAAAAAAAAATTGTAAAATCCATTTTTCAAAAATACAAAGAAAAAATCCATTTTTTTAAAGCTAAAACAAACAGGCCCTAGATGTTTTATTTAAGGAAAGTGCCAATTTTTTTAACATAATACAATATTAATTATGTTAAAGTAATATAAATTACTTCATCCATTCTAAAATAAGTGTCGTATTTAAAAAAATTATTTGTTCTAAAATATTAATCATTTAGCTTACCAATGCAAATTTAATTTTTATCTTCTAATTATATAATTTAATTAATACTTTTAATTTATTGTTTTATAACTTTACATTAATTTTAATTCGAATACACCAATAGCTAATAAGGATAATTAGATAATTGTACAATCTAATTAATACATTTAATTTATTTTCCCATATAAAATTAAATATATTTCTATCTCTTCTTTAAATGATGTTTTTTCTTTGTTGTCAACTGCTGGACTAATCCAATAATTTACAATTCCACATGAAATGAGAGAAAAAATTGCAAGGGATCCAATTTCTAAAAAATAATTTATCAAATAAAAATATATAAAATATTTATTTGGTAAAGAATATTTAAATAATTTAATTATCATAAAATAAAAATATATAAAATAATTATTTGATACAGATAGTTTAAATCATTTAATTATCATCAAATAAAAATATATAAAATATTTATTTGGTACGGATAATTTAAATAATTTAATTAGTATCTATAAAATATTTATTTAATAAAAAATATTAAAATAAAAAGAGCAACGTGCTTTAAGCAATATATTATATAAGGTGATGTGTTTTTTTTAGGATCTTTTGTTCTCTTAAGTTAAATTATTTAGTAGATTAAAAAATTAAAATTAAAATTAAAATTCATATATTTCTCTCTCTTCTTTAAATAATATTTTTTTCTCTTTCTTGTATTTTAACCATTGGATAAATTAAATGGTTTAGAATTAAACATGAGAGAAGGCATAAGAGAAAAGATTGGAGAGGATTCAATTTTGTAAAAGTGTCAAGTCTGAAACTGATTTTAGGACTAAGAGAGTACATTAATTAAAACATAGTATATAAGATAAATTCCTAGAGGGAATATTTTTGAGAAATATTGATCAGCAAAGAGGTTTATGTAATGATAGTTAGATTATAATTACACAAATAAAAAATTATGTGTTTTAGAAAAATGTCATATCAAAAATTAGTATCGGATAAAAGATTTAAATCCCAAAATTGTTTTTGGATCCACTTGAGCCTAAAATTTTATATCATATTTCAATGTAAACAATTTCGTATTGTTGTCTCATTTGCAATGAGTATAGATAAGTGTCGAGGCAATGTCTTATAAATGTTGGTATATATCTTCGAGAATCTATATATTTACATGATCAATTATATGTTTTTACTTCACATACTTAGTTAGAGGTGCTTATATTCAATGATGAAGGTTATGTCTCCAACAAAACATATAATATAGTTTCCAAATAATTTTTTAAAAATTTGAAATTATTAAGTTTTATATATATATATATATATATATATATATATATATATATATATATATATATATATATATATATATATATATATATATATATATATATATATATATATATATATATATATATATATATATATATTGTGTTATATTTTTAAAAGATATGGTGAGGGCGAGAGTTATGCAACCTTTAGGGAGGGCACCGGCCATATGTCTCCCTCATGGAGGTATTGTCTCGTCCTTATGCTCTCCTATCACCCAGTCATGAGAAATGTGAGATGAGACGTTTCTGGGACAGAGAGAAGTAAGGGTCAGTAACTAATTCATGCTCCCTTAAAAATAGGGATTCAACGGTCCACCAATGACTGAGTGGGCGGTGACCCTTCCCAAGAAAACCTTGATTCTAAGGCCTCTATAAATACTTCTCGTCAAACAAGATGAAGGGATAGATCTTAACTCAGAAAGATCACACATTAGGTATTCTTACCATAAAGCATCATGCTTATAGACAAATCCTTTCACCTCACGTGAACAAGTCATCTAACCCTTCATAAATTTCATTGTACATAGCTTGTTGTAACACCCTAAAACCCTGACTCTTTATATATTATTTCTCAAACACAGGTATTACACGTGCACCCTTCATCACTACTATGGAAAATATCTATCATAATGGTTGGAAAAGGGATATCACCATAATGGACCAACCGTTATGAGGTAAGATATGATTGTATGTATTATGCTTTCCACTACGGTCGTGCGACCATGATTATAAGTCAAGTAGCATGCTACCTACCACAATGGTTACTTTAAGCAATCGTTGTTGTATGTCTCATTCTATGATAACAGTTATTTTAAACAACTGTCGTTGTATGTCTTTTAATAAAATATAGAAAATGCAGTAGTGGAACAACAACAAGAACAACAAGAATAAAAAGAGCAAAAACAAGAATTACAACAAAAACAACAACGATAAACAAGAAGAAGAAATATAAGAACAACAATAAGAGCAACAACAAGAACAACAGGAATAACAACAAGAACAACAACAACAAAAACAAAAACAACAATAGCAAAAACAAAAACAACAACAAGAATCACAACAAGAACAAGAACAAGAACAACAACAACTAACATTGCTAACTTGAATCCATGTTTTCCTTGTCTCATTTAATTTGGAGAAGAGGTGATGGAGTTATGAAATTTATTAATGAAAGAAATGATGTTTTTGAGTTTTGTTTATTGAAGAAATCATGCTTTCAAGCTTGGTTTAGTGAAGAAATAGAGTTTCATAAATGGAAGAAGATGTTTGGACGTAGAAGATGAAGTTCATCTAAGTTAGAACTTCATCTAAGTTTTAGGTTTCACGGGGATCACTAATGGTAGTGTCTTGAGTGTTGATACTTACTAAATAGACGACAAATATTTGTTTAAGAATGGTGAAGAAACTCAATAAATATGTTATATTTCCCCATGACCCTGAGTGACTTTTCACCACGATTGGAAGTTCCAACCGTGGTGAAAAGTAGCTTAAAAATAAATTAAAATAAAATTGTTGAATCTAACCTATCACAACTGGTACTTTAAACAACTGTTATTGTATGTCTCAACATATCATAACGGTTACTTTAAACAATCGTTGTTGTATGTCTTTTAATAAATAAATAAAACTAAAACTTCAGGTGCTAGGATTCAAACTCATGACCAGGCGCCACTTTTCACCACGGTTGGAAGTTCCAACCGTGGTGAAAACTGGCATAAAAATAATTGAAAAACAAAATTTTAGGTGCTAAGATTCGAACGCATGATCAGACGCCACTTTTCATCACGGTTGGTACCTATGACCGTTGTGAAATTCCTTTTAATAAATACAAAAAAAAAGCGGCAAACAAATTTATTATCACGGTTAACAGGAAGACCATTGTAAAATGGGTGTTACGAAAGGTCTATTTTGTAGTAGTGCATCAATGTAATAACCACAAACATGCAACAGAGTAATGAAGGTGTGAAAAACACAAGAAGGGGGTGAATTGGGTTTTACAAGCAAAAGCTTTTTCCAAAATAAAAACATCACTAACAAGTTAGATAATGAAGAGATAAAAATACAAATATATTTATTCTGGTTCGCTTGAAACTCAAAGTTAATCCAGTCCACCCGCCAAGGTGATTTGTCTTATACACAAGGACTTAATCCACTATAATCAACAAATTACAATAAACACAAAGAATATATTTCTTTGTCTTCTCAAGGATCCAACTAACCTAAGTCTCCTTAAGGACTCACAAAGAACAACATTCTTTGTCTTCTCAAGGATAACCTCCTTAAGGAATCAAACAAATAGTTTGAATAAAAGTTTTTGTGTTACAAGATGCTTCTTCAAAATCAGATTTACACAAAATGAATAATAAATATTTAAAGAACACTGTATACAAAAGATGATAGCTTTTCACAAAGAAAATTATCTTGTCAAAATACTTGTGTAGATCAACAATTTCTTCAAGTCTCCAATGCATTCTTATATAGTCTAAGCATGTGATCGTTGGAGGGAAAAATGGGGAAAGCTTCTTGAGCAGTTGTCCACTGTTGGATGAGAAAGGAATGGTACCACGTACTATGCTTTAGCCCACATATTCAGTGGTAGGTGTGATGAATATTATAGTCCTTGCCCATGAAATCAAGTAATGGAATGGTTGTTCAATATGTACTATTTGATCACATTCTCATTTGGTCTTATCTTTAGATTCATTGGCTTATGATAAAAGATGATTGAAGCATGAAGTGAAGAAGTAGAGAGCTGGATTCAGAAACTTCATAACCTTGGGTCAAAAACTTGACAGCGTCAGTAGTCTGGCTTGAGTTCTTCAATATCTTCAGAATCTTCAGAGTCTTCATAATCTTCAGTCAGAACCTTGATAACTTCAATCGTCTGTCTTGAGATCTTCAGAATCTTCAGTTACATAACACAACTTCAGAAGCTTGCCATTCTTCAGAAGCTTATTGATCAGAGTCACGTCTAAAAGCAGAAATTAAGAGAACATCGCAACAACAATATAAAGTCTCATAAGAAGCTCTGATGGGTGAGATAACACAGAAGCATAAAGTACATTGCAACAACAATATTGACGTCTTTCAGAACTTCTAATTGCAACGCATAAGCGAATTTGGAATGCAAAGTTCAGAAACTAATGATGTTACACATCATATGATTAGAATCAGAACTGTTTGTTAAAGCTACACGATAACAAACCATTAGAGTAACAAAATTGTTCTCACACAAATACAACATTGTTATCATCAAAACTCAAGGTATAGATGCAGAACCAAATCTTATTCTAACAATCTCCCCCTTTTTTATGATGACAAAACATGTATTTTGATGAACAGTTTTGTACAGGGTAATCACAGAAGAATACATCTTATAGAAACACAAAGCTCCCCCTGATATGTATAGTCCTATAAAGATAAACTCAGAATGAAAGAACATTTTCCTGATTTACCTTTAGAAGTACCAGAATGAATAATTAGTCAAAATCTGGTTTAACTTCAAAAGTTGATTGATGTTGTCTAGAACACTGGTTGATAACATCATCCTTTTGATAGACCTTCTTAAAAGCTTTCTTAAGAAACTTCTTTGAGGACCTTTCTTCAAAAAATTCTTTGAGGACATTTCTTCAAAAACTTCTTTGAGTACCTTTTTTCCGAAACTTCTTTGAGAAACATTTTGATTCTTGAGAAATAAGCTCAACACACCATTCTGAATCTTAAGAGTTGACCTTGCAAAAACACTTAACAAACTTTTCTCGAAGTATTTGTTAACAGAAACATTTAAAAAATGTTTGGGTTTTTTACTTAGGAATTTAGACATCAAAATAAACTCTTAATTCTTTCCCTTTAGAATGTTATATTTTCTCCCCCTTTGTCATCAATAAAAAAGATAGAAAACAACATAATTAAAACAACTTCATTGATTTAAGAACATGCCAAAAAGGTAGTGCAGAGTACAATTTAAAAACATCAAAACGGAATAACAAAGAACTTAGCAAGAACTACAAACGAAATACAACAAGAAAAACATAAAAGACATACATACACACTTAGATATAAATACAAGTGCTAAGACATTTTTAGAGAAAACAAGGGTTTGGGGAAGAAGGAGTAGGTGGCAGAACAACTGGATAGTTATCTGGGAGATTTAGGGGATCTACCAAAGGATCAACACCATCTTCATGACAAATGTTCATGTAGTATGCCAAAACTTCAGGAGGATCAATCTTTGTAAAGATATGATAGTTCTCCACCGGAGTAGTACTGCCGTTTATTTCTTCCTTGACTGAAGGAGTTCCTTTAATAGATGCAAATCTAGGATGAGATCTATTATGATATAGTTGCAGTTATTGAAACTGTTGTTGAACCAGTTGTTGTTGAGCAGTCTTTGATCTACTTTGAGAGAGTTGTTGTTCAGTTTGCTTTGAAGATTGTTTAGCCTTTGAAGACTGTTAAGCCATTGAAGATTGTTGTTCATCCATTTGAGTGAGAGGGGATGAAGATTAAGAACATTTGAGAGGGAGAGAGAAACAGAGTTTGAGGTTTGAAAAACTTGAAGGTGTAGGATAAATGTGCGTGTAGTGTGAAAATATGAGTGATGTGAGTTTAAATAAACAATTTTTGCAATGATGACAAAAAGGTGTGTGAATTCATGGGGGGAAGTGTAAAGTTTTAGACCTAATTCCAAGAATTGTTAAACCTAATGTGTCACGCTTTAATCATGCATGCTCAGAAAGTGGGACAATTGTCTCCACTAAGAACCACACAAAATCAAACGACAAAACAACCATTAAATGCAGCAACTGTTCAGAATCGGGAATAAAAATTGATAAGATTGCTTATGATCATAACCTTTCTGATTCATGAAAACTTCCTTACTTCAGAAAGCTTCAAGTTTCAGAGTCCCAAAGCAAAACAATCTCAGAATCTTACCTAGAGTTCTAGAGACTTTACATTCTGAATAACATCTTTTCATTCTAGACATGGTCTCATAAATAGGTTTTCCATAATGAATATGAATTTATCTTCAACAAGGGGTTTTATAAAAATGTCATCCCATTGATGGTCTGTACCAACATATTTTAAGTGAAAAATTCCCTTATCTACAGAGTCACGTAAAAGGTGATATTTTATTTCAATATGCTTAGCCCTAGAATGCAAGATAGGATTCTTAGACAAACAGATAACAGAAGTATTATCATAGAGAATATGAATGTTACTCTCAGATATCTGATAATCTTCCAACTGACTCTTCATCCAGAGTATCTGAGTGCTGCATCTAGAAGCTACGATATATTCGGCTTCAGTTGTTGATAGCATAATTGGTGATTGTCTCTTGTTGGAGCATGAGATTAAGGTGTCTCCCAGAAATTGGAAACTTTCAGAAGTACTTTTTCTTTCAACTTTATCTCTAGCATAGTCAGCATCACAATAGCCTACTAATTTATACTCACTTATTTTCTATAAAATAAACCAAGATTAGTAGTACTTGTCGTGGTGAAGAATCGGGGACCAAACTATTGATTAGACTTGACTCATGAATCAAAATATCACCACCGAAATTTAATTTATCCAAGGGAAGGGGAAAAGATTCAAAAATAACCTAATATGTATATCAAAAGCTAGAAGATTAAACTTAAGCTAAGCAAAAAAGGGGGGAGATTCTAAGGCACATGGATGTGTTATGAAAAGGGAAGGTATTGACACCCTAATCATATGTAGTACTCTACAGAAACCTTTTAAATATATGTGTTTGGTTTAAAATTATTTTCTATTTGATTGGGGAGATGAGAAAAAGAACATCTTTTTATTGTTTGATGATTTGGAGAGACATTGAGTCTTATGCCTACGTACTCGTGAAGGATCAAAATCTCGTAGTTCGGGTTCAAAAGTAAGAAGGGATTTGTTGGGGTTGATTTTATAAGAAAGAGACAAATTGTCATATTTAGGAGAAAACTCACTTTTAAACCACCAAAATCATGTGGAAGATAGATCTTTGCATCAAATTGAAAGAAGGGCTCTCACTTGGATATAGAATCAATAAGTATGCCACATACCTCTTCCAAATGGAAAAAAATCAATATCAATCTCAACAATGTTATGGGATAGGAGATTTAAATATCAACTAGGCATGACTCATGTCTAATCCTTTTATGAAAAGGTTTTAAACATGGAAAAGCCAAAGTGGCAAAAGGGTTTGAATTAAGTTTATGTTTTTTAGGTATTATGAAAAGATCTTTGAATATGCTTAAGTGTTTTGAATCATTTAATTAAGAAATAAAAGGGAAACCAATGACCTAAGTCAAAGTTTATTATGAAAGTGGTTATAAGAAGGAGAGAGAGAGAGAGAGAGAGAGAGAGAGAGAGAGAGAGAGAAATCCTAAGTTTTACATTCAGGGGAACCTAAGATTGTATCTAAAAGTTTTGGATTAAGGGGAAGCAAAATTTTATAGAATGCAGATGAACATACACATGCAAAATGACAAAAATGTCATGATTCATTTCCCTTGGATATAAACAATATAACAAGGTTGAACATGCATTAATATTAAGGCACAAAATATGGCTAAATACAATGGTAATAACAAGGTTAGTGATGTGTGAGTTACGATATTTATCATGGTTTTTAGGCATTGAGATAAACATAAACAAGACATGACGAAGTTTCACATAATATCACAAGACACAACACATTGATGGTGAAGACAAAATCATATTTGACATGGTAAAAGCATTCATTGGTACATGGTAAACACAACATGAATCAATTTAGGTCAAACATGCATCACATTATAAGTCTTCACAAAATAAACATTAAACTTGAATCAAAGTTCATGATAAGACCAAACTTAAGTGGAAAACTTAATCACCTCCTAACCATTCATTCAAACATGTTTTCAAGGTGAATCAATTGATACATTATATGAACATAATAAAGTTCAAACATGTTAAGGATACCAATCAACATTTAAAAGATTGTGTTTTAATCATACAAGCTTTCAACATCAAGAACAAACAAGACATAAGCCAAAAGAATCAATTAGGAGCCTTAAAAAAACACTTAAAGCACATGTTTTCCATCTAAATAAAATTTTTGGGATTTTTTTGTGTCATCATAAAATAGACATTCTCATGAACACATGGAAAAAAGAATGAGTAAAAAATGTTAAGGAATCATGAAGTTATGGATATTTGAAGTTATGAAGAAAAATGAACATTTAACAAGTGAGAAAAAAATAAACATTACTCTGACCAGGTTTGGAACCATGTCAAGAGACTTAACAAACCAGTGTTTTACCATCCAGATTCATTAGGTCATTCAATATAGTTGTTACCTTCTTCATCTTTTCAATGTTAAGATTCTTGAAAATAATCTTCTTATAACTTGTTCCATCAGACGGTTCAACAACTGTAATGTGATCCATAACAGATTCAACTTCCTTGGCCTTGTTAAACCATAACTCCATCATATCAATAACCTCCTTTGTAACCTGAATCTCGCTCCCACTATTAATATTGATAAAAAGATCTGAAATCGGGATAAGAAAATGACAACATATAACAACATAAAACAATAACAACAACATACAACAACAAAAAATCATAAACTCTCAAACATGAAGAAAACCGTGTGAAAATCATGTGAAACATGAAAACAACATACAAGAAAAAGAAAGAACGAGGAAGAAGAAGAAAACATTTATGTATGAAGCTACAACTAATGACGAAGAAGAAGCGGGAAAATGTGTGCTAGGATTTTGCTGTGATAGACACGGCGATACTGTCAAGAAGGAAGATCTAATTCTTTTATATTATATATGAGTAAACAATTTCACCACGGTTTTATCAAAAAACCATGAGAAGTGTAATGACTTTCACAACGGCTCACATTAATAATCGTGGTATACGTATTTTAATTTTAATTTAAATATTATAATTATAAGGACAACATTAATTGTAACGAAAAAATAGAAAATTATTGGAGTTGAGATTCCAACTCTGTCACTCCATAAATGTATAATCGTGGTTTATTAGTTTCACCGTAGTGAAATGTATTTTCGTAAATATAAATAAACAAAGTGCGTCCAAAAATGAGTTTTTATCACGGTTAACAGTCACACCGTTGTAGTTTAGTGCGAAGAAAAGTCTATTTTCTAGTAATGTGAATAAACTCACTTATATTTTACCTCAATATTACTCAAAACTAAGGTAACATGGTTTTCTTTTAAAATAAAATAAAAAAAATAAAATATATTACAACCCAAACGCCACATATCTCTTTGTGTATGTTAAAAATTGAAGGAAAATGTTTTTTTTTATATATATTTGCATTATTTTCATAGAATATTTAAATGAATTGTTTAAACCAATAAAAAGTTTGGCAATAGATTCTTGGAGAACAACCTATCTTTTCACATTTCTGATAAATTATCTTTTTCAAATAAGATAATTTTTTTGGTACTTGCAATCCATGTCAGAGAGATTTCATTATATTGAGCAAATATTTTCATGGCAAATGCTTTCACATGAAAGAGAACATGAAAGAGAATGTGAAAGATAAATGGATGACTATTTTTAAGAATAAATTTCTCAATGTTGTCAACCGTGAAAAATAATAAATTTCTCAATGTTTTCTTTGATTGACAACATAGGAAGGTTATTACAAAAATACAACAAAACATCAACATCGTTATGTGATATAGATTGCAATGACATAAAATATGTTTTGTTCAATATTGAAGAACATTGAAGATTTGTATGTCTTGCAATCCATCTCAAAGAATGATGCGTAAGACTTTGAAGCGGCTACTTATAAGCTAGGTTTATAGTAAAATCTAATTAACGAATCATTTAATAGTAAAATATGATAATCTAATCCCTCAATTATTAAATATAACTAAAGGAATAAATGATTAATTTAAAAATCAAAAATAAAATACAAATAAAGACATCACTTTTAAAAAATAATATAAAATGTTGATGTTGAGATTCGAATCATGTCCTGAAATATTTTTTTCCTCGATTTTATTTAGAAAACAAGGAAATATGTGGTATTTATTAAAAAATAATCTATAACATGACGCGTCTTAACCTTTTATCTCGATTTTTAATAAGATGGGATGAAAGTTTTGTCAGATTATTTGTAGTAGTGTGACCCCAAAGAGAAATTCGATAAATAAAAGAGCTATAAAACTTTATTACCAAATTTTAGTCACCTCCCATATAAAGCTCCAACAGCCCCTGAAATATATATATATATATATATATATATATATATATATATATATATATATATATATATATATATATATATATATATATATATATCACGGATATAATATAATAGTGGTTAAACAATACCCGACCGATTACCTAATGTTGAGTAGTATTGTTGTGTCTGAAATCATGCAAAGTAGATATTTTATTTGTGCCAACATCTATGATCAACTCATAGTTCCCTCTGAGAAAATGAAATATTTGATTTATGAGAGCGAAAGTCAATCCATCGTTAAGCTATATATGAATAAAAATAATTTAACAGATAGAAAGCTTGGCGTATCAAAATAATGAATTAGACCAAAAAGTACCGTAAAAGATACAACATGAATCAAATTAAATTCCTAAGCTACTATTTGTTGTAGTGATAAAAATAAATTGATGGAGAGCGATAGCATAGCTGCATGAAATATATTGCACTATATAATTATTTTTCGGTTATTTATTTTGTATAAATTCTCTGTTGAACTTCTATGCTAGAAGGGGATGACATGATTATTGGAAATAATGACCAAACTATAAATGTACATACACTTGCAGAGTCAGATAACTACGAAGTTATGATAATATTCTTCCAATTGCACTCCTCACTATCCTTTTAGAAATGCTTACCCATATCAATATTTTTTATTTGGCCTGTGTACTCTCTTGCATTCACAAGTTGTATAATTATTAGATCTTGTATCAACTTTAATAAATTCAAATTAATAACAAATGCCTTCAATTATATTAAATTAAATATAGATATTACAACTTCTCAAAAACCCTAATAATTTACTAAATTTGTCTTCATATATCATTTGTTTCTAACAAGGCATTGTTTGAACATTAGTCTCACACGAACGAAGAGTATTTGAGTAGGAAATAAATTAAGGATTGGATCCACAATGGCGTGAGCCTATTTCTTCCACCATCGTAAATGTTTCTTCATCCAAACAACAACTATAAATCTTTTGTTCCGTAGAAAAAACTAAAACATTGTCGTTCATGACAGTAAATCCGGTAACATTCACTCTCGCCTTCAAAATCTTTTTGCCATAAACCTGACTTGTAATCTTTTAAAAACCAAATAGTAAAAACAAATTTTCTTGATTTCACTAAGCAAATAGAACGGTTGGAACTTATTACTTTGCCCCAATTAAATATGACCATGTTACACTCTGTGTGAAAACCCTAATGCTTTTGATAATAAAAATGAACCAAAATATCCAAAATTTAAGATTGATGAATTGAACAAGAATTACATGTTTAATGTGAGATTGGAATTTGGATCACTTGAAGAATTTAAAGAAACCTTTTACTACATGGTCAGTATTGAATGAGAGAGAGAGATGTTTATGTCATGTGCAAGAAAAACCAAAAAAAAAATCTCGCAACATTGATGTTGGACACGCAGCTCAGGAAAATCCACAAGAAATGGAATCTCACTTTGATGATGATCCTGAATTTGAAATGCTTGCAGCAGCCTCTGAGGCAACACAATCTCGGCCAAATGTCAATAATGTTACATTCCTAGTACTCAAAATGAACCTAATCCTATTGGCCAAAGCACACTTGTTCTCAATGCTCAAACAACTGAACTTGTTTCAACTCATTTATATCTAAACTTGGCATGATAAACATCTATAATGCTTCAGTTTGAGGGAGGATATTGAACTAATAAAATATATGCACATCTTATGCCTAAAAGTGTGCATCGATTGCTGTTATTATGCCTAAAATTATGCATTGACTTTACTACTAATTATTTTGCTGTTATTAGTAGCTAAAAAAAATAATTGAATTCAATTATTGAAAATCTAATTGGTTATCCTTTTTCATCTTTTATTTATTTTCATACTTTGAACGAGTACAAAACGATTTGTCTTGTAACATTCTTTAAAAGAGCTTAGCAAAAGTCTTGGCTGGTAGATTGAAGAGGTTCATTGGTAAGATTATTTCCACCGAGTAGCTTTTGTGTCGTGAAGAAGTATTTTTTATGGGGTTTTGAAGGTTTATGATATTTTAGATTTTGCTAAAAGATCAAAGAAGGATTGCATTGTTATGAAAATAGATTTTGAAATTGCTTAGGATTGTGTGAGTTGGAGTTAGCCGAGGTATCTATCAATATCTATTTGATAGGTTGATGTTTGAGGAGGAATGGGAAAATTGGATGCAGGAAAAGAATTCTATTTGGGCAGCAATCATAAATCTAGGTATCATAATCCCGATTTATCTATGATGAGTAATGGAGGCTTATAGGGTAGGAAAGGTGATTCTATAATTCTGCTTTGAACAAAGATTCGTTTGCAGACAATATTAATTGCGTTTTGGTCTAACAAATGGGCATGGAACCAAATTATCAAAGAGGCATGGAAATATTTAGGTGTGGAATATTAGCAGCAGATAGGACGAAACATAAATATTTGTTACTAGGTTCACTTATAGATTCTCTATTAGCGATGCTTCTAAAATTAATAACTATAATAAATTCAAACACAGTAGCTATATATAATTTATTCAAAATTAATAACTAAAGCCTTGAATAATATCAAATATAAATATTACAATTTCTCAAAACTTGGCAGCTTACATCTCCTAGCAAGGCATTGTTTGAACATTAGTCCCACATGGACGAAGAGTGTTTGAGTAGGACATAAAGTAAGGATTAGATCCACAACTGTGTGAGCCTATTTCTTCCGCCATCATAAATGTTTCTCCATCTAAACCACAACTGTAAATTTTTTGTTCCGTAGAAAAAACCAAATCCTTGCCATTCATGATAGTAAATCCGGTAACATGAGCATCTTTCTCTTTTAACCCCAATGCATTCACTCTCACCTTCAAAATCTTTTGCCATAAACATGACTTGTAATCTTTTAAAAACCAAATAGTGAAAACAGACCTTGTTGATTTCACTAAGCAAATAGAACGGTTGGAACTTGTCACTTTGCCCCAATTAAATATGCCCATGTTACACTCCGCGTGAAAACCTTTTATAGCTTCCCTTGGCAACTTAATAATAGTTGAAGTTCCTTTCACAAAATCATAAGCCATTATGTATGGCTTATAAAAAGGACTAAATCTAGTAAAGTAATTAGAGCAATCTGAAATGAAATGAAGTGCTCCATTGTGAAACACCGACATCTCAAATTTCATATTTCTACCACCACATAAAAAGTTGTTTTCCATGGTTCTCCACACACCTTCTTTTCCATGATAAATATTGCATACATAACTATTTGGCGACCAATCCAGTGTGTTTTCAAAAAGAAATATCAAGTAATCATCTGAAGAGTCATCAGAACAATTTAACATGAGATTTATGTTAGAAAACCTGTGATTTTTTCTAAGTGACTCCGGACTAGGAATAGAAAAGAAAGACTTTGTAATTGGATTGCAAATAAACAATTCAACAGGATCATCATTAATAGTATAACAAAGAAGCAAACCATTACTTGAAGCTACAACAATAGCTGAATTAGATAGAAATGTCAGAATATTGTTAGGAACACAAGAAAATTGTTGCTCTTTAGGTAAATGGTGCAACTCGATCCTTTTTTGATACCTTTGACTTATTTGATCATGTTGGAGGAAGAAACATGTATCACTCTTCACTAACATATTACAAAACTGTTTTGTTTTGAAATGAGATTCTTCTTGAAATTTGGAGAATGAACTACAAGTTAACTTAAACTTAAATATGGTTTTTGCAGGTAACCAAGAAAATATCTCATAAGCAATGTCTTCTTGAGACACTTCCATTTTAAATAAGAATGCAAAAATTGAAGGATGAAAAATTGATGAAGATTAGAAAGAATGGAAAAAGAGCACAGAGGACAAACAAACGAATATAAGATGTGTATGATAGTAAGAGTGATGTTAATTGGCATATATATAATAGTGAAGATATCAAGAGAAGTACGAGTAACATGGGGCCAAAGATTTGATTGTTTATATTCAAAAGGATTAGTGGTAACAAACTTTTAATTCTCCTGATTTATTGATCGAATAATTTTCTTGATTTGTTGGAAAACGTGTGCCAGGGTAATGAATATGTTCTGTGATTTATTTATTTACTTTATATTAATCATTTTTTATTTATAATTAGGTCAATATAATAATAGGAATTAAATTTATATGTTACTAATGTAATTTTTCTATATTTACATTCAATTAAGATTAAGGTGACAAAATCATAGGTATCTTTTTTTTTAAAGATTATTTGTATATACTAACGGTAAATATAAAAAAGTTAATCAAATATTATAAGTAGAAATATAAAATGTATTGTTGGCTGAAGACTTACCTTACTAATTGATTAAATATTTCTTCATTATTAACTTCTATTTGGACTAGGTTAAATACATTTTTTTTATCAACTAGATATCCTCTATGTTTGATTAAAATTTAAAATACAATGGATGCTAAAATTCTTCTTCAAATTTTTTAATACTTTTCAACATATGAAGCTAAATTTAAATTCTTAGTTTCTAGTCCAGACAGAGATGTGAGCTATTTTTATGAAAGCACTCTTGAATGTATATTAAATGCATAAAGCAAAAACCATAAAATTAAAATAATTAAAATTATAAAGCCAAATAAAATCCCCTTAAAATATTGCTAAATTTGAGTTCTTGACAATCTAAATTTTCAATATCAATTTATTTATATTTATATTTTATTTATGTCTCCTGTATTATATAATTACTCTAAAACATTTGTTACTTTTGAAATTATCATTCACTCCTTAGTTTTATATTTACCAAAAAAATTTAAATACTTAATTCTAAATTTGGAAATAATTTTTAAAAAAATCAAAATCAAAATCAAAATTAACCACCATCATTATTATTATTATTATTATTATTATTATTATTATTATTATTATTATTATTATTATTATTATTATTATTATGTTTGCACCTAAAATTACTTTAAGTTGTTACTCAAAAAGGCCAAATTAAAATTAATGAATGGTTAGTTGAATTAGTGAAATTCAAATTCAAGTGGATCGAATCTTTCTCATATGTCAAAACTAGTGAACAAATACGAGTAACTAGAATCTTTCTTATATTTTCATTAATTTAGTAGTTCTTAAAAAATGCAAATATTTATAAGAGGTCATAACTGATGGGCAAGTTTCATATCTTTGTAGATGATTCATGATTATTGTGTCAGGTTATATATTCCAAGTTCATCTTAAGACTAAAGGATTGTGTTGTAGAACTTTCTTACTTTTTTCGATGATAAATTTCCGTAAGTCTATACAATTTTTTTACACAAATAAAAAAATGTTAAACAATAAAATAATCATTACAATATCATCAAAACTAAAAATGAACTTGGAATATGATGGTAGTGACTTTGAGGGTTATAATTTATCATTTGATGATAGTGAAGATGAAAGGATTCTTAGGTTGGGTGATGGTTTTAATGAACAAGGCAAGATTGATGGTAAAAGAGGGCGGTCAAAAAGTATGGTTAGGAAACACAAGGATACTCCAAGAAAACTAACGTTTGATGTTGATAACATAATCTTGTGGTGTAGACCATGAATAGAAACTAACTGTTGTAGTGATGAGCTTGTTAGTAGTGACCCTAATGTTTTTGATAATGAAAATGAACCAAAGTATTCAATGTTTAAGATGGATGAGTTGAACAAGAATTACAAGTTCCAGGTGGGATTGTAATTTGGATCACTTGAAGAATTTAAAGAAACCATTACTGCATGGTCAGTATTGAATGGGAGAGAGATGTTTATGTCTTGTGCAGAAAAAACCAAAAAAAAAAAAGAAGCTTATAACCCTGATGTTGGACCTGCGGCTCAAGAAAATCCACAAGAAATGGAATCTCACTTTGATGATGATCCTTAATTTGAAATGCTTGAAGCAAATCTTACAACAACCTCTGAGGCAACACAACCTCAGCCAAATATCAATGATGTTACATCCCAAGTACTCAAAATGCACCTAATCCTATTCGCCAAAGCACACTTGTTCTCAGTGGCGGAGCCAGATAAAAAAATTTGGGATGACCGCTAACGTAAAATAAAGATTATTAATAAAATGTAAATAGTATTTTAAATAAAACATTAAAGTTAAAATAAATACAAAGTTAATTACTAAAAATTTAAATTACATGACTTAAAACTACCTTAAAGTAATGCTTTACGCGTTCCGAGTGACTTGAAATCGTCAATAATTGACTCCAAACTAATGCTTGCACTAATCTCCTTTTCAATATATACTGTCATGCTATCTCCAAGAAACCCATCATCCATCTTGTTTCTCAAATTAGTCTTAATAATTTTCATTGCTAAAAAAGACCTCTCAGTTCTGGCTGTCGAGACGGGAAGAGTCATGATAAGACGAAGTAGTCTATCAATCAAGAAGTAAGTTTCAGCCTGTCCAGATGCAACCAAACATGAACATAGTTCTTGAATAGTTGATAAATTATTCAAGTTTGATGTTTGACGAGCAACAAATAGAAAATGTTGGAGTTGAAATTGCAAATTATTCTTCTCTTGCTCACTAAAATCCATAGGATAATATTTTTCAACTAAAGAACAAATAGTATCAATGCTAAAAGCTTTATATCCATCCTTAGGAGATAAAGAACAAGAAAGAGTTAACAAATCCATTGCCTGCTCACTGAATCTGCTATTCAACTCTTGTAACTGTTTGTCAATGGTAGTGAAAAAGATTTCAACTTTAAAGTAATGTTGAATTGTGACTTGATTCTCTTCAAGACGGGAGCGTCCAAATCTTGTTGTTGAATGAACATCATTAAGATCAGGAATCTCAATACCATGCTTTTCACAAAAAGATACCACTTTAGTAAACAATATATCCCAACCATTTTCTCTCAAACCTTGAATAAGATGTTTTGTTGAACGAACCAAGTTCATAACATTAACTACATCTTGATTTTTTTTTGTAAGGCTCGACAAAGCATATCTGTTATTCCCATGATTTCTTTCATCAAGTGCAAAATAAATATAAAATCAAATGCCTTCAAGTAATTATAACAACTATCTGCATCCCCACGTGTAGCATAACTCCCTCTATCTTTTGCAATTTTTTTTAAAACTAAACAAGTTGCTTCATACATGTTTATCAAGCTAGAAATTGAATCGTAATGTGATCCCCCAACGAGTATCTCCAGCTCGTTTCAATGTACCAACTTGATTTTTACCTTTACCAGTTACAATCTCATCAATCTCTAACAAATTAGCAATTTCTTCTAATTGGGCAGCTTGTAACTCATCATGACACTTTGTAGAAGAACAAATTCACAAAAAAGATCAGCTTCTCAAAAAATTTATGAACAGGTTTGACTTCTCTTGATGATGCAACTAATGCAAGTTGCAATCGATGAGAAAAACAATGAACATAGTATGCATAAGGACAATCCTTCATAAAGAGGGCTTGTAAACCATTCCATTCTCCTCTCATATTGCTAGCGCCATCATACCCTTGGCCACGAATGTTAGAAATATCAAGGTTATGTCGAGAAAGTATATCACATATTGCTTCCTTAAGAGTTAAAGATGTGGTGTCTTTAACATGTGCCACATCAAAAAATCTCTCTTGTATTAAACCAACTTTATCAACAAATCTTAATACAAGAGCCATTTGTTCCTTTTGTGACTCATCACGAGCTTCATCAACAACGATACAAAATTTGGAATCACCAATTTCCTCACGAATACTCTTTTTCACCCTACTAGAAAGAATTTGCAAGAGCTCTTTTTGAATTTGATGTGAAGTATACTTGCAATTTTGTGGAGCATTTTCCAACACAAATTTTGCAACTTCATCACTGTAGGATGCTAAAAGTTTTAATAACTCAAGAAAGTTACATTGATTTCTTGATTTGCTACTTTCGTCGTGACCCCTAAAACCACAAGCTTGTAGTGTTAACCAACAAACAGTGTCAATTGAAGTCTTGAGTCGTAACCGATTATTCATTCTTTGACTTGAACTTTGCACTTGAATAACATTTCTAATATGACCATCTTGATTCAACAAGTCTTGACAAGCTTTCATTGCATTGTTGTGTGGTGAGCAAGGATCCTTCCCTATGTATTTAAGAAAGGAACAATGTTTTCCATTCCTAACTTTCTTCCAATTTCTAAAACCCATAGAAATAAAGACAAGTGATCCGGGACGTCCACTTAGTTTTTTGCTAAAAAGGTAACACGGTAAGCAATATGCGGCATCTTCAGATGGTGAATATTCTAACCATGATGGAAATATGCTAAACCAAGTATGTTGAAACCTTCTCGGATGATCCTCGTTACCGGACAAAGGATAGTTTTCTAAATCAATTTGATATGGACCCCATTTTAGATAAGCTATTCGTATTGCATCCACTTGATTTGGTGGATATTGCCAAATCGGATGACACTTTCCAGGATCGCGTTCCAAAGAATTTTTAAAACCATGATGCTCTTCAATTGTTGGATTCTCAAGAACTGTTTCAGATTCGGATGTCGGGATTATAATTTATTCATCTCTCTCTTCTCTTTCAATTTCACATGCTTTCCTTTTGAAAAAAGAATCAATTTTCCTATTATTCATCTTTACTCTTCCTATAATATCATATCAGATCCAAAAATAAATTTAGAGAACATAAAAATTAAAAGAGAAAAAAAATTAATAAACTTAATTAATCAACTTTAATCCGTTTTCAAATACCAAGAACTTCACTATTAGAAATTAGCAGCAACAATGATTAAATAAACCTTATTACAATAACTATATTTCTAAATTACAGTGTTATGAATTGGCTTAATAAACCTCATATAGATTATTTTAACACATCAAGAAAGAAGAACCCTAAAAATTTCAAAAACACAAATCAATCAATCACTTTAATTTGTTACTTTTTATAAAAGAAGAATGAATAAAGTTTTTTACATGTTAGATGCCGATCACTTTAATCTGTTCCGATTCCGGTGCCGGTAGCAAACCCATATGAGAAAGAAAGGAAAGGTATGAGCTTTTTCCCTTATCTGTATTTTAACCTAACTTTGAATGAAAAAGAAAAAATAAAAATTAATTTTAATTTAAAATAAGGATGTTTTAGTAATTTAATATATATGAATTAAAAAAAAAGTTGAGGGGTGGCCGTGGTCTTCCCACGTCCCCCTCAGTTCCGCCACTGCTTGTTCTCAATGCTCAAACAACTGAACCTATTATAACTCAGTCTCAAACTAATTATATTTTGTCTGCACCAGCTATTCCAATTACTGAATTTGTTGCTGAGGCACTTAGTCCAAAACTGAGGAGAAGTTATAGAATAAGGAAGTGATAGCCAAGACATATTTTCTGTGTTATGATATTTTTATTGAAACCTTTATGATGTATTGTGATGCATGTATTTATCATGTATTTTGAGACGTTTATGGCCAAGAAATATTTATGTTTTATGATGCATTTTAAGACCTTTATGGCCAAGACGTGTTTCTATTTTATCATGTATTTTAATACCTATATTTCAAGACCGTTATGCCATTGTGGCTTTATGTGTTTCTTAGATTCTGGCTTTATTTAATTTGGTCAAGACCTTTAAGAATATATTTAATACATTATCAGTTTGTGCAAACTTTTTTTCCTATTGACAATATTCAAATGCATTATAGGTCATTCATAAACATGGATGAAATATATTAAATAGCTAGGGACGACTATCAAAACCACATAAACATACAGGGACAACTATCAAAAACACAGAAACTTAAAGGGACTAAAATCAAAAAACTCATAAACATATAGGGATGAAAATTGTCATATATTCAAAACTGCGTTCATTAATAAAGAGTTACAGACACAATTCACTATAATCACAACCATTTATTGCAGACAATGAACAAACACCTAGACAAAATCAACAACATCTTATACAAATTGACTTTTTTTCCTTTCGTTTTCCAACTTCATCTCATCTTTTCTTTTCTCCCAGCCTCAATGTCTTTAATAATACAACCTGAATTATTCACAACCTCTGAGCAATTGCAACCACCTGAATGTATGGATTCAATAGATATGTTACATTTAAGTCCATCATCCCATATGAACAGCTTGCAACTAGACATAACTCCTGAATTTTGACATTTCTAATATCTCCTTTTAGGTTTTTGAGCTGAATTTGAAACGAACATCTTCATAGATCTATTGCAATCACATACCGGGATTTGAGACGAGGTTATGTTACCAACGGAGGATGTAGCCATGGGTTAATGTGAAGATAAAAAAGAAAACAACACATAATGGACTACTAGAAGGGAAAAATAAGATACAATATTTGTAATTTCTATTTTGCTCCCTCCTTCTTTATATTATCCAATATATATTCCATGTGATTTTGTTGAGAATTAACATAAAATTAAAAACATAAATCCAGCTTAGCTCCGTTAGACACATAAGTATTTTTTTAAGACCAGTTTGATGTCAGGGACTTAAAACAACAAGATTGAAACATATAAGAATGCAATCCAAACAAAAAAGATCCAGGGACCAAATAAAAAAACACGACAACTTACAGGGACCAATTGATTGTTTAAGCATTCTTTAAATTATCTTTAGTTTAACAATTTCTCAGTTCTTTTATTATGGAAAACAACCATATTTTGATGAACAATTTTAATTTTTTTTAAGAGATGATACAAAAATCATAGAGGATTGAGGCAACAAGTTCTTGTTGATACTAGACCAACAATTAATATAAAAAATTCATGTGACCATAATCTTTTTCCCATATAATTACTAGAGGCAATGTCTCATTTATGTAAATATACATATATTTTAGAATGAATTTAATTGAAATGCACTGGCAGTGTAAAGATATTTTACACTATCAGTTAATTACAACCATTGATTTGTTAAAGAAGTTTGACTTTTATTATAATCACATGTAAAGTAATACAAACGGATGATTGTGATGTATTGACAGTGTAAATTTGTTTACACTGACAATGCATAACAATTAATCTCCTTTAGAATATGTAACAACTTATCCGAGTAGATTATCTCTCCTCTAAGTTAATTATTTTTCTCTCTTTTGTCGTTAAACCAAAAATGTGTGAAGGATATTTGAGAAAGTGATTAGATATTTTATTTAAGTAAAGTGCCATTTTTTTTAAAATAATACAATATCAATTATATTAAAGTAATATAAATTACTTCATGCGTTCGAAAATAAATGTCGTATTTAAAAAAATTATTTATTCCAAAATATTTTTCATTTAGCAAATTTAATTTTTATCTTCTAATTGTACAATCTAATTAATACTCTTAATTTATTATTTTTTAGCTTTACATTAATGTTAATTTGAACACACCAATAGCTAATAAGGATAATTTGATAAAATCATTATTCTCTCTTTCATTTATTACATTTTCTTAATATGTGTAAAAGTGTCAAGTATGACACTTATTTTAGGACGGAGAAAGTATATTAATTAAAACATAGAATATAAGATAAATTCCTAGAGGGAATGTTTTTGAGAATTATTGATCAACAAAGAGGTTTATGTAATGATATGGGGATTATAATTACACAAATAAAAAATTATATGTTTTAGGAAAATGTCATATCACAAATTAGTATCGGATAAAAGGTTTAAATCCCAAAATTGTTTTTGGATCCATTTGACCCTAAAATTTTATACGGTATTTCAATGTAAACAATTTCGGATTGTTGTCTCATTTGCAATGAGTATAGATAAGTGTCAAGGCCAATGTGTTATAAATGTTGGTATATATCTTCCAAAATCTATATTTTCACACGACCAATTATATGTTTTTACTTCACGTACTTAGTTAAAGGTGCTTATATTCGATGATGAAGGTTATGTCTCCAACAAAACATATAATATAGTTTCCAAATAAATTTTTCAACATTTGAGATTATTAAGTTATATATATATATATATATATATATATATATATATATATATATATATATATATATATATATATATATATATATATATATATAAAGGGCAGGAGCTATGTCGCCCTTAGGGAGGGCGATGACCATATGTCTCCCTCATGGAGGTACTGTCTCGCCCTAATGCTCTCCTGTCGCCCAGTCATGAGAAATGTGAGATGAGACGTTTCTGGGGCAGAGAGAAGTCAGGGTCAGTAACTAATTCATGCTCCCTTAAAAATAGGGATTCAACGGCCCATCAATGACTAAGTGTGCGGTGACCTTTCCCAAGAAAACATTGATTCTAAGGCCTCTATAAATACTTCTCGTCAAACAGGATGAAGGGATAGATCTTAACTCAGAAAGATCACACATTAGGTATTCTTACCAAAAAGCATCATGCTTATAGACAAAGCCTTTCACCTCACGTGAACTAGTCATTTAACCCTTCATAAATATCATTGTACATCGCTTGTTGTAACACCCTAAAACCCCGACTCTTTATATATAAAAGATACATATATAATTTCTCAAATATAGGTGTTACACGTGCACCCTTCATCACAACTACGGAAAACACCTATCATAACGGTTGGAAAAGGGATACCACCATGATGGACCAACCATTATGAGGTAAGGTGTGATTCTATGTATGATGCTTTCCACTACGGTCGTGCGACCATGATTATAAGTCAAGTAGCGTGCTAACTACCACAATGGTTACTTTAAACAACCATTATTGTATGTCTCTACCTATCACAACAGTTGTTTTAAACAACTATTGTTGTATGTCTTTTAATAAAATATAGAAAATGCAGTAGTAGAACAACAACAACAATAACAACAACAACAACAACAAAAAGAGCAAAAACAAGAACAACAAGAACATAAGGAACAGGAATGACAACAAAAATTACAACAATAAACAAGAAGAAGAACAACAAGAACAACAATAAGAGCAACAACAAGAATAACCACAAGATCAACAACAACAAAAAGAACAACAACAACAACAACAAAAAGAACAACAAGAATCACAACAAGAACAATAACAAGAACAACAACAACTAACATTGCTAACTTGAATCCATGTTTTCTTTGTCTCATTCAAGTTGGAGAAGAGGTGATGGATTTATGAAATTTGTTAATGAAAGAAATGATGTTTTCGAGTTTTGTTTATTGAAGAAATCATGTTTTCAAGCTTGGTATAGTGAAGAAATAGAGTTTCGTAAATGGAAGAAGATGTTTGGATGTAGAAGATGAAGTCCGTCTAAGTTAGAAGTTCATCTAAGTTTTAGGTTTCACGGGGATCACTAATGATAGTGTCTTGAGCGTTGATACTTACTAAATAGACGAAAAATATTTGTTTAAGAATGGTGAAGAAACTCAATAAACAGGTTTATATTTCCCCATGACCCTGAGTGACTTTTCACCACGGTTGGAAGTTCCAACCGCGGTGAAAAGTAGCTTAAAAATAAATTAAAACAAAACTGTAGATTCTAACCTATCACAACTGGTACTTTAAACAACTGTTGTTGTATGTCTCAACATATCATAACAGTTACTTTAAACAATCGTTGTTGTATGTCTTTTAATAAATAAATAAAAATAAAACTTCGGGTGCTAGGATTTGAACTCATGACCAGACACCACTTTTCACCACTGTTGGAAGTTCCAATCGTGGTGAAAACTAGCATAAAAATAAATGAAAAACAAAATTTTAGGTGCTAAGATTAGAAAGTATGATCATAAGCCACTTTTCATCACGGTTGGTACCTATGACCGTTGTGAAATGCCTTTTAATAAATACAAAAAAAAGCGGCAAACAAATTTATTATCACGGTTAACAAGAAGACCGTTGTAAAATGGGTGTTACGAAAGGTCTATTTTGCAGTAGTGCATCAATGTAATAACCACAAACATGCAACAAAGTAATGAAGGTGTGAAAAACACAAGAAGTGGGGTGAATTGGATTTTACAAGCAAAAGCTTTTTCCAAAAAAACACATCACTAACAAGTTAAATAATGAAGAGATAAAAACACAAATATTTTTATCCTGGTTCGCTTGAAACTCAAAGTTAACCCAGTCCACACTCCAAGGTGATTTACCTTATACACAAGAACTTAATCCACTATAATCAACAAATTATAATAAACACAAAGAATACTTTTCTTTGTCTTCTCAAGGATCCAACTAACCTAAGTCTCCTTAAGGACTCACAAAGAACAACCTTCTTTGTCTTCTCAAGGATAACCTCCTTAAGGAATCAAATAAATAGTTTGAATAAAAGTTTTTGTGTTACAAGATGCTTCTTCAAAATCAGATTTACACAAAATGAATAATAAATACTTAAAGAGCATTGTATACAAAAGATTATAGCTTTTCACAAAGAAAATTATATTGTCAAAATACTTGTGTAGATCAACAATTTCTTCAAGTCTCCAACGCATGCTTATATAATCTAAGCATGTGATCGTTGGAGGGAAAAATGGGGAAAACTCCTTGAGCATTTGTCCACTGTTGGATGAGAAAGGAATGGTACCACGTATTGTGCTTTAGCCCACATATTCAGTGGCAGGTGTGATGAATATTACAGTCCTTGCCCATGAAATCAAGTAATGGAATGGTTGTTCGATTTTTACTATGTACTATTTGATCACATTCTCATTTGATCTTATCTTTAGATTCATTGGCTTATGATAAAAGATGATTGAAGCATGAAGTGAAGAAGTATAGAGCTGGATTCAGAAACTTCATAACCTTGGGTCAGAAACTTGACAACATCAGTCGTCTGGCTTGAGTTCTTCAATGTCTTCAGAATCTTCAGAGTCTTCAGAATCTTCAGTCAGAACCTTGATAACTTCAATCATCTGTCTTGAGATATTCAAAATCTTCAGTTACATAACACAACTTTAGAAGCTTGCCATTCTTCAGAAGCTTATTGATCAGAGTCACGTCCAGAAGCAGAAATTGAGAGAACATTGCAACAACAATATAAAGTCTCCTCAGAAGCTCCGATGGGTGAGATAACACAGAAGCATAAAGAACATTGCAGCTACAATATTGACGTCTTTCAGAACTTCTAATTGCAACGCATAAGAGAATTTGGAATGCAAAGTTTAGAAATTAATGATGTTGCACATCATATGAATAGAATCAAAACTGTTTGTTAAAGCTACACAATCACAAACCATTAGGGTAACAAAATTGTTCTCACACAAATACAACATTGTTATCATCAAAACTCAAGGTATAGATGTAGAACCAAATCTTATTCTAACAATCTCCCCCTTTTTGATGATGACAAAACATGTATTTTGATGAACAGTTTTGTACAGGGTAATCATAGAAGAATACATCTTATAGAAGCACAAAGCCCCCCCCTGAGATGTATAGTCCTATAAAGATAAACTCAAAATGAAAGAACACTTTCTTGATTTACCTTTAGAAGTACCAGAATGAATAATTAGTCAAAATCTGGTTTAACTTCAAAAGTTGATTGATGTTGTCCAAAACACTGGTTGATAGCATCTTCCTTTTGATAGACCTTCAGAAAAACTTTTTTCAGAAACTTCTTTGAGGACCTTTCTTCAAAAACATCTTTGAGTACCTTTTTTCCGAAACTTCTTTGAGAATCATTCTGATTCTTGAGAAATAAGTTTAACACACCATTCTGAATCTTGAGAGTTAACCCTGCAAAAACACTTAACAAAATTTCTTCTAGAACTTCTTTGAGAATCATTCTGATTCTTGAGAAATAAGCTTAACACACCATTCTGAATCTTAAGAGTCAACCCTGCAAAAACACTTAACAAACTTTTCTCGAAGTATTTGTTAACAGAAACATTTAAAAAATGTTTGGGTTTTTTACTTAAGAATTTAGACATCAAAATAAACTCTTAATTCTTCCCCTTTAGAATGTTATGTTTTCTCCCCCTTTGTCATCAATCAAAAAGATAAAAGACAACATAAATAAAACAACTTCATTGATTTAAGAACATGCCAAAAAGTTAGTGCAGAGTACAATTTAAAAACATCAAAATGGAATAACAAAGAACTTAACAAGAACTACAAACGAAATACAACAAGAAGAACATAAAAGGCATACATACACACTTAGATATAAATACAAGTGCTAAGACATTTTTTAGAAAAAACAAGGGTTTGGGGAAGAAGGAGTAGGCGGCAGAATAACTGGGTAGTTATCTGGGAGATTTAGGGGATTTACCAAAGGATCAACACCATCTTCATGACAGATGTTCATGTAGTATGCCAAAACTTCAGGAGGATCAATCTTTGTGAAGATATGATAGTTCTCCACCGGAGTAGTACTTCCATTTATTTCTTCCTTGACTTAAGGAGTTCCTTTAATATATACAAATCTAGGATGAGATCTATTATTATATAGTTGCAGTTGTTGAAATTGTTGTTGAACCAGTTGTTGTTGAGCAGTCTTTGATCTACTTTGAGAGAGTTGTTGTTCAGTTTTCTTTGAAGCCTTTGAAGATTGTTAAGCCATTAAAGATTGTTATTCATCCATTTGAGTGAGAGAGGATAAAGATTAAGAACATTTGAGAGGGAGAGAGAGAGTTTGAGGTTTGAAAAGCTTGAAAGTGTAGGAGAAATGTGCATGTAGTGTGAAAATGTGAGTGATGTGAGTTTAAATAGACAATTTTTGCAATGATGACAAAAAGGTGTGTGCAGTCATGGGGGGAAGTGTAAAGTTTTAGACCTAATTCCAAGAATTTTTAAACCCAATGTGTCACGCTTTAATCATGCATGCTCAGAAAGTGGGACAATTGTCTCCACTAAGAACCACATGAAATCAAACGACAAGACAACCATTAAATGCAACAACTGTTACGAATCAGGAATAAAAATCGATAAGATTGCTTATGATCATAACCTTTTTGATTCATGAAAACTTCCTTACTTCATAAAGCTTCAAGTTTCAGAGTCAGAAAGAAAAATAATCTCATAATCTTACCTAGAGTTCTAGAGACTTTACGTTCTGAATAACATCTTTTCATTCTAGACATGGTTTCATAAATAGTTTTTCCAGAATGAATGTGAATTTATCTTCAACAAGGGGTTTTGTAAAAATATCATCCCATTGATGGTCTGTATCAACAAATTTTAATTGAAAAATTCCCTTATGAACAGAGTCACGTAAAAGGTGATGTTCTATTTCAATATGCTTAGCCATAGAATGCAAGATAGGATTCTTAGACAAATAGATAGCAGAAGTATTATCACAGAGAATAGGAATGTTACTCTCAGATATTTGATAATCTTCCATCTAACTCTTCATCCAGAGTATCTGAGTGTTGCATATAGAAGCTACGATATATTTGGCTCCAGCTGTTGATAGCGCAATTGTTGATTGTCTCTTATTGGACCATGAGATTAAGGTGTCTCCTAGAAATTGGCAACTTCCAGAAGTACTTTTTCTTTCAATTCTATCTCCAGCATAGTCAACATCACAGTAGCCTACTAATTTATACTCACTTGATTTTCTATAAAATAAACCAAGATTAGTAGTACCTGTCGTGGTGAAGAATCAGGAACCAAACTATTGATTAGACTTGACTCATGAATCAAAATATCACCACCGATCTTTAATTTATCCAAAGGAAGGGTAAAAGATTCAAAAATAACCTAATATGTATATGAAAAGCTAGAAGATTAAACTTAAGCTCAGCAAAAAAGGGGGGGAGATTCTAAGGCACAAGGGTGCGTTATAAAAAGGGAAGGTATTGGCACCCTAATCTATGTAGTACTCTAGAGGAACCTTTTAAATATATGTGTTTGGTTTAAAATTGTTTTCTATTTGATTGGGGAGATGATAAAAAGAACATCTTTTTATTGTTTGATGATTTGGAAAGACATTGAGTCTTATGCCTACGTACCCGTGAAGGATCAAAACCTCGTAGTTCGGGTTCAAAAGTAAGAAGGGGTTTGTTGGGGTTGATTTTATAAGAAAGAGACAAATTGTCATCTTAAGGAGAAAACTCACTTTTAAACCACCAAAAACATGTGGAAGATAGACCTTTGCATCAAATTGAAAGAAAGGCTCTCACTTGGATATAAAATCAACAAGTATGCCACATACCTCTTCCAAATGGAAAAAAATCAATATCAATCTCAACAATGTTATGGGATAGGAGATTTAAATCTCAACTAGGCGTGACTCATGTCTAATCCTTTTATGAAAAGGTTTTAAACATGGAAAAGCCAAAGTGGCAAAAGGGTTTGAATTAAGTTTATGTTTTTTAGGTCTTATGAAAAGATCTTTGAATATGCTTAAGTGTTTTGAATCATTTAATTAAGAAATAAAAGGGAAAACAATGACCTAAGTCAAATTTTATTATGAAAGTGGTTATAATAAGGAGAGAGAGAGAGAGAGAGAGAGAGAGAGAGATCCTAAGGTTTACATTCAGGGGATAATAACAAGGTGAGTGAGGTGTGAATTACAATATTTATCATGGATTTTAGGCATTAAGATAAACATAAACAAGACATGACGAAGTTTCACATGATATTACAAGACACAACACATTGATGGTGACGACAAAATCATATTTGACATGGTAAAAGCATTCATTGGTACATGGTAAACACAACATGAAATAATTTAGATCAAACATGCATCACATTATAAGTCTTCACAAAATAAACATTAAACTTGAATCAAAGTTCATGATAAGACCAAGCTTAAGTAGTAAACTTAATCACCTCCTAACCATTCATTCAAACATGTTTTCAAGGTGAATCAATTGATACATTGTATGAAGATAATCAAGTTCAAACATGTTAAGGATAACAATCAACATTTAAAATAGTGGACTTTAATCATACAAGCTTTCAATGTCAAGAACAAACAAGACATAAGCCAAAAGAATCAATTAGGAGCCTTAAAAAAACACTTAAAGCACATGTTTTCCATCTAATCAAAAGTGGTGAAATAAATAACATTTTTGGGATTTTTTTGTGTCATCATAAAATAGACATTCTCATGAACACATGGCAAAAAGAATGGGTCAAAAATGTTAAGGGATTATGAAGTTATGGATATTTGAAGATATGAATAAAAATGAACATTTAACAAGTGAGAAAAAAATAAACATTACACTAACCAGGTTTGAAACCACATCAAGAGACTTAGCAAACCAGTGTTTTATCATTGGTGCGCAATGTCAATTCATATATTAAGTTACATCAATTAAAATATATATTAAAGTCACTTTTAAAATTTAAAAATGGCTCCAAACTTCATCTTCCTCATTCATCCCGTAGTCCATCATTTCCACCATTTTCACAACTTCTCAAAACTCTAACTCTCTCAATTCTTAACGAAATCAAAAGTTGTAAAGACCAAAATTGCTAAAAATTTCGCAAGGAATCTAATGGTATTAACCAATATCATTTATTTTTTATAAATCTCCAAAAATCAAACAACCGAGAAAAATAATAAATTTCTCAACGTTTTCTTTGATTGACAACATAGGAAGGTTATTACAAAAATACAATAAAACATCAACATCATTATGTGATATATATTGCAATGGCAGAAAAAATGTTTTGTTTAATATTGAAGAACATTGAAGATTTGTATGTCTTGTAATCCATCTCAAAGAATGATGCGTAAAACTTTGAAGTGGCTACATATAAGCTACGTTTATAGTAAAATCTGATTAACGAATCATTTTATAGTAAAATATGATAATCTAATCCCTCGGTTATTAAATATAACTAAAGGAATAAATGATTAACTTAAAAATCAAAAATAAAATAAAAATAAAGACATCACTTTTAAAAAATAATATAAAATGTTGATGTTGAGATTCGAATCATGTCCTGAAATATTTTTTTCCTCGATTTTATTTAGAAAACGAGGAAATATGTGGTATTTATTAAAAAATAATCTAAAACATGACGCGTCTTAACCTTTTATCTCGATTAATAGGGTGGGGTGAAAGTTTTGTCATATTATTTGTAGTAGTGTGATCCCAAAGAGAAATTCAATAAATAAAAGAGCTATAAGATGAATACAAAAATACACCAAAAAAAATCTCGCAACATTGATGTTGGACATGCAACTCAGGAAAATCCACTAGAAATGGAATCTCACTTTGATGATGATCCTGAATTTGAAATGCTTGCAGCAAATTTTGCAGCAGCCTCTGAGACAACACAACCTCGGACAAATGTCAATAATGTTACATCCCTAGTACTCAAAATGAACCTAATCCTATTGGCCAAAGCACACTTGTTCTAAATGCTCAAACAACTGAACTTGTTTCAACTCATTTATATCTAAACTTGGCATGATAGAAATCTATAGTGCTTTAGCTTGAGGGAGGATATTGAGCTAATAAAATATGCACATCTTATACCTAAAAGTGTGCATCGGTTGCTGTTATTATATCTAAAATTATGCATTTACTTTACTATTAGTTATTTTGCTGTTATCGGTAGCTAAAAAAATAATTGAATTCAATTATTGAAAACCTAATTGGTTATCCTTTGTCATATTTTATTTATTTTCATACTTTGAACGAGTACAAAACGATTTGTCTTGTAACATTCTTTAAGAAGAGCTTACTAAAAGTCTTGGTTGGTAGATTGAAGAGGTTCATTGGTAAGATTATTTCCACCGAGTAGCTTTTGTGTCGTGAAGAAGTATTTTTTATGGGGTTTTGAAGGTTTATGATATTTTAGATTTTGCTAAAAGATCAAAGAAGGATTGCATTGTTATGAAAATAGATTTTGAAATTGCTTAGGATTGTGTGAGTTGGAGTTACCCGAGGTATCTATCAATATCTATTTGATAGGTTGATGTTTGAGGAGGAATGGGAAAATTGGATGCAGGAAAAGAATTCTATTTGGGCAGCAATCATAAATCTAGGTATCATAATCCCGATTTATCTATGATGAGTAATGGAGGCTTATAGGGTAGGAAAGGTGATTCTATAATTCTGCTTTGAACAAAGATTCGTTTGCAGACAATATTAATTGCGTTTTGGTCTAACAAATGGGCATGGAACCAAATTATCAAAGAGGCATGGAAATATTTAGGTGTGGAATATTAGCAGCAGATAGGACGAAACATAAATATTTGTTACTAGGTTCACTTATAGATTCTCTATTAGCGATGCTTCTAAAATTAATAACTATAATAAATTCAAACACAGTAGCTATATATAATTTATTCAAAATTAATAACTAAAGCCTTGAATAATATCAAATATAAATATTACAATTTCTCAAAACTCTAAGAATCTATTAAACTTGGCAGCTTACATCTCCTAGCAAGGCATTGTTTGAACATTAGTCCCACATGGACGAAGAGTGTTTGAGTAGGACATAAAGTAAGGATTAGATCCACAACTGTGTGAGCCTATTTCTTCCGCCATCATAAATGTTTCTCCATCTAAACCACAACTGTAAATTTTTTGTTCCGTAGAAAAAACCAAATCCTTGCCATTCATGATAGTAAATCCGGTAACATGAGCATCTTTCTCTTTTAACCCCAATGCATTCACTCTCACCTTCAAAATCTTTTGCCATAAACATGACTTGTAATCTTTTAAAAACCAAATAGTGAAAACAGACCTTGTTGATTTCACTAAGCAAATAGAACGGTTGGAACTTGTCACTTTGCCCCAATTAAATATGCCCATGTTACACTCCGCGTGTTTATAGCTTCCCTTGGCAACTTAATAATAGTTGAAGTTCCTTTCACAAAATCATAAGCCATTATGTATGGCTTATAAAAAGGACTAAATCTAGTAAAGTAATTAGAGCAATCTGAAATGAAATGAAGTGCTCCATTGTGAAACACCGACATCTCAAATTTCATATTTCTACCACCACATAAAAAGTTGTTTTCCATGGTTCTCCACACACCTTCTTTTCCATGATAAATATTGCATACATAACTATTTGGCGACCAATCCAGTGTGTTTTCAAAAAGAAATATCAAGTAATCATCTGAAGAGTCATCAGAACAATTTAACATGAGATTTATGTTAGAAAACCTGTGATTTTTTCTAAGTGACTCCGGACTAGGAATAGAAAAGAAAGACTTTGTAATTGGATTGCAAATAAACAATTCAACAGGATCATCATTAATAGTATAACAAAGAAGCAAACCATTACTTGAAGCTACAACAATAGCTGAATTAGATAGAAATGTCAGAATATTGTTAGGAACACAAGAAAATTGTTGCTCTTTAGGTAAATGGTGCAACTCGATCCTTTTTTGATACCTTTGACTTATTTGATCATGTTGGAGGAAGAAACATGTATCACTCTTCACTAACATATTACAAAACTGTTTTGTTTTGAAATGAGATTCTTCTTGAAATTTGGAGAATGAACTACAAGTTAACTTAAACTTAAATATGGTTTTTGCAGGTAACCAAGAAAATATCTCATAAGCAATGTCTTCTTGAGACACTTCCATTTTAAATAAGAATGCAAAAATTGAAGGATGAAAAATTGATGAAGATTAGAAAGAATGGAAAAAGAGCACAGAGGACAAACAAACGAATATAAGATGTGTATGATAGTAAGAGTGATGTTAATTGGCATATATATAATAGTGAAGATATCAAGAGAAGTACGAGTAACATGTGGCCAAAGATTTGATTGTTTATATTCAAAAGGATTAGTGGTAACAAACTTTTAATTCTCCTGATTTATTGATCGAATAATTTTCTTGATTTGTTGGAAAACGTGTGCCAGGGTAATGAATATGTTCTGTGATTTATTTATTTACTTTATATTAATCATTTTTTATTTATAATTAGGTCAATATAATAATAGGAATTAAATTTATATGTTACTAATGTAATTTTTCTATATTTACATTCAATTAAGATTAAGGTGACAAAATCATAGGTATCTTTTTTTTTAAAGATTATTTGTATATACTAACGGTAAATATAAAAAAGTTAATCAAATATTATAAGTAGAAATATAAAATGTATTGTTGGCTGAAGACTTACCTTACTAATTGATTAAATATTTCTTCATTATTAACTTCTATTTGGACTAGGTTAAATACATTTTTTTTATCAACTAGATATCCTCTATGTTTGATTAAAATTTAAAATACAATGGATGCTAAAATTCTTCTTCAAATTTTTTAATACTTTTCAACATATGAAGCTAAATTTAAATTCTTAGTTTCTAGTCCAGACAGAGATGTGAGCTATTTTTATGAAAGCACTCTTGAATGTATATTAAATGCATAAAGCAAAAACCATAAAATTAAAATAATTAAAATTATAAAGCCAAATAAAATCCCCTTAAAATATTGCTAAATTTGAGTTCTTGACAATCTAAATTTTCAATATCAATTTATTTATATTTATATTTTATTTATGTCTCCTGTATTATATAATTACTCTAAAACATTTGTTACTTTTGAAATTATCATTCACTCCTTAGTTTTATATTTACCAAAAAAATTTAAATACTTAATTCTAAATTTGGAAATAATTTTTAAAAAAATCAAAATCAAAATCAAAATTAACCACCATCATTATTATTATTATTATTATTATTATTATTATTATTATTATTATTATTATGTTTGCACCTAAAATTACTTTAAGTTGTTACTCAAAAAGGCCAAATTAAAATTAATGAATGGTTAGTTGAATTAGTGAAATTCAAATTCAAGTGGATCGAATCTTTCTCATATGTCAAAACTAGTGAACAAATACGAGTAACTAGAATCTTTCTTATATTTTCATTAATTTAGTAGTTCTTAAAAAATGCAAATATTTATAAGAGGTCATAACTGATGGGCAAGTTTCATATCTTTGTAGATGATTCATGATTATTGTGTCAGGTTATATATTCCAAGTTCATCTTAAGACTAAAGGATTGTGTTGTAGAACTTTCTTACTTTTTTCGATGATAAATTTCCGTAAGTCTATTTAATTTTTTTACACAAATAAAAAAATGTTAAACAATAAAATAATCATTACAATATCATCAAAACTAAAAATGAACTTGGAATAATGATGGTAGTGACTTTGAGGGTTATAATTTATCATTTGATGATAGTGAAGATGACCTAAGTCAAAGTTTATTATGAAAGTGGTTATAAGAAAGAAAGAGAGAGAGAGAGAGAGAGAGAGAGAGAGAGAGAGAGAGAGAGAGAGAGAGAGAGAGAGAGAGAGAGAGAGAGAGAGAGAGAGAGAGAGAGAGAGAGAGAGAGAGAGAGAGAGAGAGAGAGAGAGAGAGAGAGAGAGAGAGAGATCCTAAGTTTTACATTCAGGGGAACCTAAGATTGTATCTAAAAGTTTTGGATTAAGGGGAAGCAAAATTTTATAGAATGCAGATGAACATACACATGCAAAATGACAAAAATGTCATGATTCATTTCCCTTGGATATAAACAATATAACAAGGTTGAACATGCATTAATATTAAGGCACAAAATATGGCTAAATACAATGGTAATAACAAGGTTAGTGATGTGTGAGTTACGATATTTATCATGGTTTTTAGGCATTGAGATAAACATAAACAAGACATGACGAAGTTTCACATAATATCACAAGACACAACACATTGATGGTGAAGACAAAATCATATTTGACATGGTAAAAGCATTCATTGGTACATGGTAAACACAACATGAATCAATTTAGGTCAAACATGCATCACATTATAAGTCTTCACAAAATAAACATTAAACTTGAATCAAAGTTCATGATAAGACCAAACTTAAGTGGAAAACTTAATCACCTCCTAACCATTCATTCAAACATGTTTTCAAGGTGAATCAATTGATACATTATATGAACATAATAAAGTTCAAACATGTTAAGGATACCAATCAACATTTAAAAGATTGTGTTTTAATCATACAAGCTTTCAACATCAAGAACAAACAAGACATAAGCCAAAAGAATCAATTAGGAGCCTTAAAAAAACACTTAAAGCACATGTTTTCCATCTAAATAAAATTTTTGGGATTTTTTTGTGTCATCATAAAATAGACATTCTCATGAACACATGGAAAAAAGAATGAGTAAAAAATGTTAAGGAATCATGAAGTTATGGATATTTGAAGTTATGAAGAAAAATGAACATTTAACAAGTGAGAAAAAAATAAACATTACTCTGACCAGGTTTGGAACCATGTCAAGAGACTTAACAAACCAGTGTTTTACCACTGGGGCGCAATGCCAATTCATATATTAAATTACATCAATTAAAATATATATTAAAGTCACTTTTAAAATTTAAAAATGGCTCCAAACTTTATCTTAAGGTATTTTAAAATATATATTAAAGTCACTTTTAAAATTTAAAACATAACAATGGTCTTTAATCTTCATACTTAGTTGAATGTGTGAAGGTGTCAAGGTCTTCTTAGTTCTTAAGGTATTCATCTGATTCATAATCAGTTACATCCAGATTCATTAGGTCATTCAATATAGTTGTTACCTTCTTCATCTTTTCAATGTTAAGATTCTTGAAAATAATCTTCTTATAACTTGTTCCATCAGACGGTTCAACAACTGTAATGTGATCCATAACAGATTCAACTTCCTTGGCCTTGTTAAACCATAACTCCATCATATCAATAACCTCCTTTGTAACCTGAATCTCGCTCCCACTATTAATATTGATAAAAAGATCTGAAATCGGGATAAGAAAATGACAACATATAACAACATAAAACAATAACAACAACATACAACAACAAAAAATCATAAACTCTCAAACATGAAGAAAACCGTGTGAAAATCATGTGAAACATGAAAACAACATACAAGAAAAAGAAAGAACGAGGAAGAAGAAGAAAACATTTATGTATGAAGCTACAACTAATGACGAAGAAGAAGCGGGAAAATGTGTGCTAGGATTTTGCTGTGATAGACACGGCGATACTGTCAAGAAGGAAGATCTAATTCTTTTATATTATATATGAGTAAACAATTTCACCACGGTTTTATCAAAAAACCATGAGAAGTGTAATGACTTTCACAACGGCTCACATTAATAATCGTGGTATACGTATTTTAATTTTAATTTAAATATTATAATTATAAGGACAACATTAATTGTAACGAAAAAATAGAAAATTATTGGAGTTGAGATTCCAACTCTGTCACTCCATAAATGTATAATCGTGGTTTATTAGTTTCACCGTAGTGAAATGTATTTTCGTAAATATAAATAAACAAAGTGCGTCCAAAAATGAGTTTTTATCACGGTTAACAGTCACACCGTTGTAGTTTAGTGCGAAGAAAAGTCTATTTTCTAGTAATGTGAATAAACTCACTTATATTTTACCTCAATATTACTCAAAACTAAGGTAACATGGTTTTCTTTTAAAATAAAATAAAAAAAATAAAATATATTACAACCCAAACGCCACATATCTCTTTGTGTATGTTAAAAATTGAAGGAAAATGTTTTTTTTTATATATATTTGCATTATTTTCATAGAATATTTAAATGAATTGTTTAAACCAATAAAAAGTTTGGCAATAGATTCTTGGAGAACAACCTATCTTTTCACATTTCTGATAAATTATCTTTTTCAAATAAGATAATTTTTTTGGTACTTGCAATCCATGTCAGAGAGATTTCATTATATTGAGCAAATATTTTCATGGCAAATGCTTTCACATGAAAGAGAACATGAAAGAGAATGTGAAAGATAAATGGATGACTATTTTTAAGAATAAATTTCTCAATGTTGTCAACCGTGAAAAATAATAAATTTCTCAATGTTTTCTTTGATTGACAACATAGGAAGGTTATTACAAAAATACAACAAAACATCAACATCGTTATGTGATATAGATTGCAATGACATAAAATATGTTTTGTTCAATATTGAAGAACATTGAAGATTTGTATGTCTTGCAATCCATCTCAAAGAATGATGCGTAAGACTTTGAAGCGGCTACTTATAAGCTAGGTTTATAGTAAAATCTAATTAACGAATCATTTAATAGTAAAATATGATAATCTAATCCCTCAATTATTAAATATAACTAAAGGAATAAATGATTAATTTAAAAATCAAAAATAAAATACAAATAAAGACATCACTTTTAAAAAATAATATAAAATGTTGATGTTGAGATTCGAATCATGTCCTGAAATATTTTTTTCCTCGATTTTATTTAGAAAACAAGGAAATATGTGGTATTTATTAAAAAATAATCTATAACATGACGCGTCTTAACCTTTTATCTCGATTTTTAATAAGATGGGATGAAAGTTTTGTCAGATTATTTGTAGTAGTGTGACCCCAAAGAGAAATTCGATAAATAAAAGAGCTATAAAACTTTATTACCAAATTTTAGTCACCTCCCATATAAAGCTCCAACAGCCCCTGAAATAATATATATATATATATATATATATATATATATATATATATATATATATATATATATATATATATATATATATATATATATATATATATATATATATATATATATATATATATATATATATATATATATATCACGGATATAATATAATAGTGGTTAAACAATACCCGACCGATTACCTAATGTTGAGTAGTATTGTTGTGTCTGAAATCATGCAAAGTAGATATTTTATTTGTGCCAACATCTATGATCAACTCATAGTTCCCTATGAGAAAATGAAATATTTGATTTATGAGAGCAAAAGTCAATCCATCGTTAAGCTATATATGAATAAAAATAATTTAACAGATAGAAAGCTTGGCGTATCAAAATAATGAATTAGACCAAAAAGTACCGTAAAAGATACAACATGAATCAAATTAAATTCCTAAGCTACTATTTGTTGTAGTGATAAAAATAAATTGATGGAGAGCGATAGCATAGCTGCATGAAATATATTGCACTATATAATTATTTTTCGGTTATTTATTTTGTATAAATTCTCTGTTGAACTTCTATGCTAGAAGGGGATGACATGATTATTGGAAATAATGACCAAACTATAAATGTACATACACTTGCAGAGTCAGATAACTACGAAGTTATGATAATATTCTTCCAATTGCACTCCTCACTATCCTTTTAGAAATGCTTACCCATATCAATATTTTTTATTTGGCCTGTGTACTCTCTTGCATTCACAAGTTGTATAATTATTAGATCTTGTATCAACTTTAATAAATTCAAATTAATAACAAATGCCTTCAATTATATTAAATTAAATATAGATATTACAACTTCTCAAAAACCCTAATAATTTACTAAATTTGTCTTCATATATCATTTATTTCTAACAAGGCATTGTTTGAACATTAGTCTCACACGAACGAAGAGTATTTGAGTAGGAAATAAATTAAGGATTGGATCCACAATGGCGTGAGCCTATTTCTTCCACCATCGTAAATGTTTCTTCATCCAAACAACAACTATAAATCTTTTGTTCCGTAGAAAAAACTAAAACATTGTCGTTCATGACAGTAAATCCGGTAACATTCACTCTCGCCTTCAAAATCTTTTTGCCATAAACCTGACTTGTAATCTTTTAAAAACCAAATAGTAAAAACAAATTTTCTTGATTTCACTAAGCAAATAGAACGGTTGGAACTTATTACTTTGCCCCAATTAAATATGACCATGTTACACTCTGTGTGAAAACCCTAATGCTTTTGATAATAAAAATGAACCAAAATATCCAAAATTTAAGATTGATGAATTGAACAAGAATTACATGTTTAATGTGAGATTGGAATTTGGATCACTTGAAGAATTTAAAGAAACCTTTTACTACATGGTCAGTATTGAATGAGAGAGAGAGATGTTTATGTCATGTGCAAGAAAAACCAAAAAAAAAATCTCGCAACATTGATGTTGGACACGCAGCTCAGGAAAATCCATAAGAAATGGAATCTCACTTTGATGATGATCCTGAATTTGAAATGCTTGCAGCAGCCTCTGAGGCAACACAATCTCGGCCAAATGTCAATAATGTTACATTCCTAGTACTCAAAATGAACCTAATCCTATTGGCCAAAGCACACTTGTTCTCAATGCTCAAACAACTGAACTTGTTTCAACTCATTTATATCTAAACTTGGCATGATAAACATCTATAATGCTTCAGCTTGAGGGAGGATATTGAACTAATAAAATATATGCACATCTTATGCCTAAAAGTGTGCATCGATTGTTGTTATTATGCCTAAAATTATGCATTGACTTTACTACTAATTATTTTGCTGTTATTAGTAGCTAAAAAAAATAATTGAATTCAATTATTGAAAATCTAATTGGTTATCCTTTTTCATCTTTTATTTATTTTCATACTTTGAACGAGTACAAAACGATTTGTCTTGTAACATTCTTTAAAAGAGCTTAGCAAAAGTCTTGGCTGGTAGATTGAAGAGGTTCATTGGTAAGATTATTTCCACCGAGTAGCTTTTGTGTCGTGAAGAAGTATTTTTTATGGGGTTTTGAAGGTTTATGATATTTTAGATTTTGCTAAAAGATCAAAGAAGGATTGCATTGTTATGAAAATAGATTTTGAAATTGCTTAGGATTGTGTGAGTTGGAGTTACCCGAGGTATCTATCAATATCTATTTGATAGGTTGATGTTTGAGGAGGAATGGGAAAATTGGATGCAGGAAAAGAATTCTATTTGGGCAGCAATCATAAATCTAGGTATCATAATCCCGATTTATCTATGATGAGTAATGGAGGCTTATAGGGTAGGAAAGGTGATTCTATAATTCTGCTTTGAACAAAGATTCGTTTGCAGACAATATTAATTGCGTTTTGGTCTAACAAATGGGCATGGAACCAAATTATCAAAGAGGCATGGAAATATTTAGGTGTGGAATATTAGCAGCAGATAGGACGAAACATAAATATTTGTTACTAGGTTCACTTATAGATTCTCTATTAGCGATGCTTCTAAAATTAATAACTATAATAAATTCAAACACAGTAGCTATATATAATTTATTCAAAATTAATAACTAAAGCCTTGAATAATATCAAATATAAATATTACAATTTCTCAAAACTTGGCAGCTTACATCTCCTAGCAAGGCATTGTTTGAACATTAGTCCCACATGGACGAAGAGTGTTTGAGTAGGACATAAAGTAAGGATTAGATCCACAACTGTGTGAGCCTATTTCTTCCGCCATCATAAATGTTTCTCCATCTAAACCACAACTGTAAATTTTTTGTTCCGTAGAAAAAACCAAATCCTTGCCATTCATGATAGTAAATCCGGTAACATGAGCATCTTTCTCTTTTAACCCCAATGCATTCACTCTCACCTTCAAAATCTTTTGCCATAAACATGACTTGTAATCTTTTAAAAACCAAATAGTGAAAACAGACCTTCTTGATTTCACTAAGCAAATAGAACGGTTGGAACTTGTCACTTTGCCCCAATTAAATATGCCCATGTTACACTCCGCGTGAAAACCTTTTATAGCTTCCCTTGGCAACTTAATAATAGTTGAAGTTCCTTTCACAAAATCATAAGCCATTATGTATGGCTTATAAAAAGGACTATATCTAGTAAAGTAATTAGAGCAATCTGAAATGAAATGAAGTGCTCCATTGTGAAACACCGACATCTCAAATTTCATATTTCTACCACCACATAAAAAGTTGTTTTCCATGGTTCTCCACACACCTTCTTTTCCATGATAAATATTGCATACATAACTATTTGGCGACCAATCCAGTGTGTTTTCAAAAAGAAATATCAAGTAATCATCTGAAGAGTCATCCGAGCAATTTAACATGAGATTTATGTTAGAAAACCTGTGATTTTTTCTAAGTGACTCCGGACTAGGAATAGAAAAGAAAGACTTTGTAATTGGATTGCAAATAAACAATTCAACAGGATCATCATTAATAGTATAACAAAGAAGCAAACCATTACTAGAAGCTACAACAATAGCTGAATTAGATAGAAATGTCAGAATATTGTTAGGAACACAAGAAAATTGTTGCTCTTTAGGTAAATGGTGCAACTCGATCCTTTTTTGATACCTTTGACTTATTTGATCATGTTGGAGGAAGAAACATGTATCACTCTTCACTAACATATTACAAAACTGTTTTGTTTTGAAATGAGATTCTTCTTGAAATTTGGAGAATGAACTACAGGTTAACTTAAATTTAAAAATGGTTTTTGCAGGTAACCAAGAAAATATCTCATAAGCAATGTCTTCTTGAGACACTTCCATTTTAAATAAGAATGCAAAAATTGAAGGATGAAAAATTGATGAAGATTAGAAAAATAGAAAAAGTAACATAGGACAAACAAACGAATGCAAGATGTGTATGATAGTAAGAGTTGTGTTAATTGACATATATATAATAGTGCTACTGAAAATACAGATATTAAGAGAGGTATGAGTGTCTTGGGGCCAAAGATTTGGTTGTTTATATTCAAAAGTATTAATGGCAACAAACTTGGAAAGTAAGTAAATTAAATTAAATAGCTTTTAATTCTTCTGATTTATTGATTGAATAATTTTCTTGATTTGTTGAAAAAGGTGTGTTAGGGTGATGAATATGATATGTGATTGATTTACTTAATATATGTTAATCATATTTCATTTTATATAATGATAGGAATTAGATTTGTATGTTAATAATGTATTTTTTTCTATATTTATATTCAATTAAGATTAAAGTGACAACGTCACATGTATCCTTTTTCTTATAAGAATATAATTGAATTTATATATGTTATTGTTAAATGTTTATTGAAAAATAATTATAAAAAGAAATGTAATATACTAACTGTAAATAGAAAAAAGTTAATAAAATATTATAAGTAGAAATATAAAATTTATTGTTGGTTGAAGACTTACATTACTAATTGATTAAATATTTTTTCATAATTAAATTCTATTTGGAATAGGTTAAATACATTTCTTTATCAACTAGATATCATCTATGTTTGATTAAAATTTAAAATACAACTGATGTTAAAATTCTTCTTCAAATTTTTTAATACTTTTGAATATATAAAGCTAAATTTAAATTCATAGTTTCTAATCCAGGCAGAGATGTGAACTATTTTTATGAAAACACTCTTGAATGTATAATAAATGCATAAAGAAAAAAATCATCAAATTCAAATTATTAAAATTATAATGCCAAATAAAATCCCTTACAATATTGCTAAATTTGAGTTCTTTATAATCTATATTTTCAATATCAATTTATTTATATTTACATTTTATTTTTGTCTAATGTAATATTCAATTATTCTTAAAAATTTGTTACTTTTGAAATTGTCATTAAAAAAAAGATTAGATAAAAAGAAATATTCAGTTAAGAGATTCTTTTAGAATATAAACTTGAATCAATTTTTTTATGCACTTGCAATCCATCACATAAATCTTTAGCAAAGTAAATAAACTCTCACCAACCACGTATTAAATGAATCTAAATTTTTTCTTCTCTTGTAATCTATCACATTGATACTTTTACTTTGTAAAATCTCATGACGCTCCGATTAAACATAAAGGGTTTCACAATAATATTTGAGTTTCTTGTGGATTCACTACTATCAAACTTTAATATTCATAATGTTTTTATAATGAAGATTTTAGGTTTCACGGGGATCACTAGTGACAATATCTTGAGCATTGATACTCATTAATGGACAACAAAGATTTGTTTAAGGATGGTGAAGAAACTAACATTACTACGAAAAACACATATAATGATGGTTGTGAAACACAGTTAATGACAGTTGAACGTCTGTTGTTAGGTAGCGTGTGATTGTATGCATGGTGGTTTCCACAACGGGTGTGTGACCATGGTTATAAGCTAGGTAACGCACTACCTATCATAACGGTTAAATTAAACAACGGTTATGATATATATATATATATATATATATATATATATATATATAGGTCATGTGTTTGAAACCCAGCAGCAGCAACATATTTATTTGAAATATAATTAACATTTTGCCACAGTTATAGAAGATAATCGTGGTGAAAAGTACCTGAGGTTATTATAAAATATGTAAATCGCTTGTTTTTCCTAACACCTCACTAAACATATACAACCATTAAAATTGATGTAGAAGATAGTAATTTTGAAAATTTTAATTATTCTTGAAAAACTTAAACGAACCACTGTTTTTCAAATTGCATTCATACCGTAATTCATCTCTTGCTTCTTAACACGTAGTATTTGATTCAATGTCCCAATTTCTTCAAAGCAACAGTTCATTCCTATTTTATTTTTCAAAGCATCGATATGTTGACTAATTTATGATCATCATCACCGCTATCGTCATTATTATTTTAGTCAATAATGAAGATTATTATGATGACAACGGTGAAGATGATCCAATTTCTCAACAAATTTGATGTTTTACAATATAAATTAATAGGGAACGAATCATTTCTTTGAAGAACCTGGGGCAATAAACCAATTTTTACGTGTTAAAGAGCGATATAGATGAATTACGAGATGGATGCAATTTGAAAAATATGTTTGATCTAAGTTGCATTTCAAATATAACTTAATTTTTGAATTATTATTTTCTAAATCACTTTAAATGAATACATGTTCAATGAAGGGTTAGTGAAGCAAACAATCTATATACCTTATAATAAACTCAACAACAACATTCATCAACAAAATGACAAAAACATACCTTTTATTGAAAAGATTCGTGAAATGGTATGAAGTTGATCTACTTTCTGTTGCCATGAAGAAAAAGTACAAGGCGAATAAAGCTTCCAAAATTTCTTATTACTTCTTGTATTGTTTCTCCATAGAAAAGCAAACCATTTATGAACTACACCCATAATATGAGTTCTCTTGAACCAAATTTCAAAATATAAACAACTTTCAGAATGTTAATCTATTTTGAAAATATAAACTAGAATTAACATTGTAACATAACAAGCAATAACAACCAGCAGTATATTGTTAACCCAAATACCAGTACATTATAACATAAATAAGCAGTACACTGTAACATAACAAGCAACAACACCCACAACATAACTAGTATTAACATTGTAACATAACAACCAACAACAACCAGCAATACATTGTTAATATGACATGCAACAACAACAACAACAACCAATAAAATATCATGTAAAATGTAACAAAGGTCTTTAATCTTCATACCTAGTTGAATTCGTGGAGATCTCAAGGTCTTCATTTTATTCATAATCAGTTACATCCAGATTTATTAGGTCAGTCATTATAGCTAGCTTATACCTTCTTCATCTTTTTAGTGTTAAGATTCTTGAAAATAATCTTCTTATGGCTTGTTCCATCAGACGGCTCAACAACTGTAATGGGATCCCTAACAAATTCAGCTTCTTTGGCTTTGTTAAATCATAACTCCACCATATCAATAACCTCCTTTGTAACCTAAATCTCGTGGATAAGTTTGTTGCTCCCACTATTAATATTGAGAGAAGGATCTGATATCGGAATAAGAAAACAACAACATCAAACAACAACAACATACAACAAATCATGTGAAAAAAATCATGTGAAACATAAAAACAACATACAAGAAAAAGAAAGAACAAAGAAGAAGAAGAAAAAAACATTTATGTATGAAGCTACAGCTAATGACGAAGAAGAAGCGGGAAAATGTGTATTCGGATTTTGCTGTGATAGATACGGCGATACTGTCAAGAAGGAAGAATTAATTCGTTTATATTATATATGAGTAAACAATTTCACCACGGTTTTATAAAAAAAATCATGAGAAATTTAATGACTTTCACAACGGTTCACATTAATAATCGTGGTGATAGGTCTTTTAATTTTAATTTATATATTATAATTATCAGGATAACATTAATTGTAACGAAAAAGTAGAAAATTGTTGGAGTTGAGATTCGAACTCTGTCACTCCATAAATGTATAATCGTGGTTTATTAGTTTGACCATAGTGCAATGTATTTTCGTAAATATAAATAAACAAAGTGCGTCCAAAAATGAGGTATTATCACAGTTAACAGTGAAACTGTTGTAGTTTAGTGTGAAGAAATATTTATTTTCTAGTAGTGTGAATAAACACACTTATATTTTTCAACCCAAATGCCATATACATCTCTGTCTATGTTAAAAATCGAGGGAAAACGTTTTTTTATATATTTACATTGTATTCACATAATATTAAAATAAATTGTTTAAACAAATAAAAAGTTTGACAATGGATTCTTGGAGAACAACGTATCTTTTTAAATTTCTGATAAGTTATTTTTTCCAAATAAGATAATTTTTTTTGTACTTGCAATCCATGTCAGAGAGATTTCATTATATTGAGCAAATGTTATCATGGCAAATAAAAATTTTCACATGAAAGAGAACGTGAAAGATAAATGGATGATTATTTTAATGAATAAATTTCTCAATATTGTCTACCGAGAAAAACAATAAATTTCTCAATGTTTTCTTTGATTGACAACATAGGAGTGTTATTAGAAAAATACAACAACAACATCAACATCATTATGTGATATAGATTGTAATGGTAGGAAAGTTGTTTTGTTCAATATTGAAGAACATTGAAGATTTTTATGTCTTGCAATCCATCTAAGAGAATGATGCGTAAGACTTTGGAGCGACTATATATAAGTTAGGTTTATAGTAAAATATGATTAACGAGTATTTTTATAGTAAAATATGATAATCTAATCCCCTGATTATTAAATATAACCAAAGGAATAGATCATTAACTTAAAAGTTAAAAATAAAATAAAAAGAAAGACATCAATTTTAAAAAATAATATAAAATATGACGCGCCTTAACCTTTTATCTCGGTTTTTGATAGGGTGAGGTGAAAGTTTGGTTATATTATTTATAATAGTGTGACCCCAAAGAGCACACTCCTCACTATCCTTTTAGAAATGCTTACTCATATCAATATTTTTTTATTTGAACAGTGTACTCTCTTGCATTCACAAGTTGTATAATCATTATCAAGAGAGATGGTATCAACTTTAATAAATTCAAATTAATAAATAATCCCTTCAATTATATTAAATTAAATATAGATATTACAACTTATCAAAAACCCTAAACTTGCCTTCATACATCATTTGATTCTAGCAAGGTATTGTTTGAACATTAGTCCCACACGAACGAAGAGTGTTTGAGTAGGAAATAAATTGAGGTTTTGATCCACAACGGTGTGAGCCTATTTCTTCCACCATCATAAATGTTTCTCCATCGAAACCACAATTATAAATCATTTGTTCCGTAGAAAAAACTAAAATATTGTCGTTCAAGACAGCAAATCCGGTAACATGAGTATCTTTCTCTTCTAACCCCAATGCATTCACTCTCACCTTCAAAATCTTTTGCCATAAACATGACTTGTAATCTTTTAAAAACCAAATAGTGAAAACAGACTTTCTTGATTTCACTAAGCAAATAGAACGGTTGGAACTTGTCACTTTGCCCCAATTAAATATGTCCATGTTACATCCGTGTGAAAACCTTTTATAGCTTCCCTTGGCAACTTAATAATAGCTTCCATGGTTTTCCACACACCTTGTTTTCCATGATAAATATTGCATATATAACTAGTTGGTGACCAATCCGCTGTGTTTTCAAAATGAAAATCAAATAGTCATCTGAAGAGCCATGAGATTAAATGAGATTTATATTAGAAAATATATGGTTTTTTCTAAGTGACTCCAAACTAGAAATGAAAAAGAAAGACTTTGTAATTGGATTGCGAATAAACAATTCAACAGGATCATCATTAATGGTATAACAAAGAAGCAAACAATTACTAGAAGCTACAACAATAACTGAATTAGATAGAAATGTTAGAACATTGTTAGGAACACCAGAAAATTGTTGCTCTTTAGCTCAATGGTGCAACTCTTCCTTTTTTTGATATCTTTGACTTATTTGATCATGTTGGAGGAAGAAACATGTATCACTCTTCACTAACATATTACAAAACTGTTTTGTTTTGAAATGAGATTCTTCTTGAAATTTGGAGAATGAACTACAAATCAACTTAAATTTAAAAATGATTTTTGCAGGTAACCAATCTTCTTGAGACACTTCCATTATTTTAAATTAGAATGCAAAAATTGAAGGATGAAAAATTGATATAGAAAGAATAGAAAAAGGAAAAGAGCACTGAAGACAAACACACGTTTTCTTTTTTTAAATAAAATCTTTATAATAAAGATATTAAGAGAGATATGAGTGTCTTGGGGCCAAAGATTTGGTTGTTTATATTCAAAACTATTAATGGTAACAAACTTGGAAAGGAAGTAAATCAAAATAAATAACTTTTAATTCTCCTGATTTATTGATTGAATAATTTTCTTGATTTTTTGGAAAACGTGTGTTAGGGTGATGAATATGATCTGTGATTTATCTATTTAATTTATGTTAATCATATTTCATTTTATAATTAGGTCAATATAATAATAGGAATTAAATTTAGATGTTAATAATGTAATTTTTCTATATTTACATTCAATTAACACGTATCTTTTTTTATAAGATTATTTGCAATCATCATGAAAAGAAATGTATATACTAACTGTAAATACAAAAAAGGTAATCAAAGTAGAAATATAAAATTTATTGTTGGCTGAAGACTTACCTTACTATACTAGTTGATTAAATATTTCTTCATTATTAACTTCTATTTGTACTAGGTTATATACATTTTTTTTATCAACTAGATATCCTCTATGTTTGATTAAAATTTAAAATACAAATGATGTTAAAATTCTTCTTCAAATTTTTTAATACTTTTCAACATGTGAAGCTAAATTTAAATTCATAGTTTCTAGTCCAGACAGAGATGTGAGCTATTTTTATGAAAACACTCTTAAATGTATATTAAATGCATAAAGCAAAAACCATAAAATTAAAATAATTAAAATTATAAAGCCAAATAAAATGCCCTTAAAATATTGCTAAATTTGAGTTCTTGACAATCTAAATTTTCAATATCAATTTATTTATATTTATATTTTATTTATGTCTACTGTAATATACAATTACTCTAAAACATTTGTTACTTTTGAAATTATCATTCACTCCTTAGTTTTATATTTACCAAAAAAATTTAAATACTAAATTCTAAATTTGGAAGTACTTTTTAAGAAAATCAAAATCAAAATCAAAATTAACCATTATTATTATTATTATTATTTTTTTTTTATTATTATTATTATTATTATTATTATTATTATTATTATTATGTTTTCACCTAAAATTACTTTAACTTGTTACTCAAAAAGGCCAAATTAAAGTTAATAAATGGTTAGTTGAATTAGTGAAATTCAAATTCAAGTGGATCGAATCTTTCTCATATGTCAAAACTAGTGAACAAATACGAGTAACTAGAATCTTTCTTATATTTTCATTAATTTAGTAGTTCTTAAAAAATGCAAATATTTATAAGAAGTCACAACTGATGGGCAAGTTTCATATATTTGTAGATGATTCATGATTATTGTGTCAGGTTATATATTCCAAGTTCATCTTAAGCCTAAAGGATTGTGTTGTAGAACTTTCTTACTTTTTTCGATGATAAATTTCCATAAGTCTATTTAATTTTTTTACACAAATAAAAAAAATGTTAAACAATAAAATAATCATTACAATATCATCAAAACTAAAGATGAACTTGGAATAATGATGGTAGTGACTTTGAGGGTTATAATTTATCATTTGATGATAGTGAGGATGAAATGATTCTTAGGTTGGGTGATGGTTTTAATGAACAAGGCAAGATTGATGATAAAAGAGGGCGGTCAAAAAGTATGGTTAGGAAACACAAGGATACTCCAAGAAAACTAACGTTTGATGTTGATAACATAATCTTGTGGTGTAGACCATGAAATAGAAATTAACTGTTGCAGTGATGAGCTTGCTAGCAGTGACCCTAATGCTTTTGATAATGAAAATGAACCAAAGTATTCAATGTTTAAGATGGATGAGTTTGACATTAATTTGACTTTGGTTGGTGAATACTTTGCTGTTTAGGAATTTTTCTTGCCTTTGGACCCTAGGCTTAGCCTAGTGGTCTTGTTGCTAATATTTGCTTGATTTTTCAGGATCAAAAGCATAATGCACATGGAGAATGAATCAAGTTAAATGCAATTGATGTTGTTTGATGTTTGTACACTAACATAACATTGTTTTGTAGGTGGTGAAGCTTGGGCTTAAGCTTTGAGCTTGCTTTGTTGTGCATTGATCTGTATAGATTAACTGATTGAACTTTTGCTGTTTAGTTTGTCTGTCTGAGTACTAACTGTGTTTGACTGTTTCCAGGTACTTTTAGTTGCTCAGTTCCTTGTGAACTTTTGCTTTGCTTTGCTTAAGCAACTTGCATTGAGGTATAACTTCCTAACTTCATGTAGTCTGGAGACCCGGCTGTTACCGGGCCGGGCAAATAAATGTCTGAAGTCCTCCTTAAGAGGCGATGATTGTGATTGTTTAATTTTGTGCCTAAGCAGGCAAAGTCCTTAAATAAGGCAATTGGTGGAAGGTAGGGATAAGCAATCTATCCCCCACTATTCAGTTGAGTCTTCTCCTTGCTCCCATTACATGGTTGTAGCATTGAGATCCTAGCCCAAGATCTTGTGCAGTGCACATTGTGTCAGAGTCTCTGAGTATAGAAGGGTTCCCCCATTCTGGACCCATGCTCATTTGTCAGAAGCTCTCCCTGGTTAGGGATAAGAGCTGTGAGGTCTGATCCTCACTTCACCTCTCATCTGCTTCACCTTAGCCTCGTAATGGCAAGGTTAAGAGCAAACCCAGCCCGTACAGACGACTCGCTTCGGCAGTCAAACCTATTGTGTGAGCCACTTGTTTGGTTATAGTGCGTGCTGTGTGGATATCTGTTTGAGATGCTTGTTCTCATTTGATGTATGCTTGAATTATGCTGTATGCTTGTGTGCTTGCTTCTTTCCTGGATAGGAATAGTTTGCTTATGCAAGTAGGATAGAAACCTGAACTTAGGGCGACTTTGCATGACAACATCTAGGCTCGAGTCGTAGTCTCCCTAGTGTCGTGTCTTCCCCTGGTTTCTGGTTAGGAGAGTTTCTCCCCTGTTAAGGGGAACTACATCGCCCTGATCCTCGTTCCAGACGAGGTATGTAGGCAGGGGGTCGTGCGAGACCTCTCCGGGCAACCTTTTTCTTTTTTGCGTGCGTTTACTTGTTATCTGATTGTGTTTTGGTCCGGATGCCGACGTAAGCCCAGTGATTGGCCGTCGGGCTCCACGTTTGCCGTTTTGGTTGTGTTTTGGTTCGGATGCCGACGTAAGCCCAGTGATTGGCTGTCGGGCTCCACGTTTGCCGTTTTGGTTGTGTTTTGGTTCGGATGCCGACGTAATTCCATCCGGTGGTTGTCGGGCTCCATGTTTGCCACCCTTGTGTGTTTGTATGTTTTGTGTTGTTTGGCGTGCGTAAGCCGAACTACAGTGGCTCTGATTCTTGTTCCAGACAAGATATGTAGGCATAGGATGCGACGTCCTATCGAGCTCCCTTCTCTTAACCCTACCTGCGTTCCCCTGTGTGTGTGTGTGATGTTTAGCAACCTTTTCTTTTCTTAGAACGTGGATCCCGTCGAGTACGACGGACGTGAGGGGTGCTAATACCTTCCCCTTGCGTAACCGACTCCCTTACCCTTTCTCTTTGGTCGCAAGACCATTTCCTTTCCAGGTTTCTCTGAGCGTTTCCTTTCCCTATCTTGGGATAAATAACGCGCAGTGGCGGCTCTGTGTGTGTTTTGTTTTTAGCTCGCCGGTTGATTTTCGCAGGATGCGACACTTACCTAGATAGATCTTTTGGTCCTCTGAGAGTTTATTACCCCAGTAATTGGTAATATCCTTATTTATGTTGAGTACTTTACATGTGTTAATTTACCCAGTAACCGGTAGAAGGTAATTTACTTCTTTGATTTCCCCAGCGAATTTACTTTCGTTTCCCCAACGAGTTATCTTTTCTTTTCGCCAGCAAATTATCATTTCTCAATTACCCAGTAACTGGTAATTGTTTATCCTTTTTTCCAGTTGGTCGTTTTTATGTTATCTCCCCAATAACTGGTGGTTAACAAAACTTCTCATTGAATTTCCCCCTGACAGTTTATCCTTGATATGTTACCTAGCAACTGGTAACAAATATTCTCCCTTTGGTCTTCTACCCAGTAACTGGTAGTTGTAAATCCCGCTTTTGTTCCCTTTGGTTTTCTACCCAATAACTAGTAGTTGTAAATCCCGTTTTTGTTCCCTTTGGTCTTCTACCCAGTAACTGGTAGTTGTAAATCCTGCTTTTGTTCTCTTTGGTCTTCTACCCAGTAACTGGTAGTTGTAAATCATGGTTTTATTCTATTTGGTCTTTTACCCAGTAACTAGTAGTTATAAATCCTGCTTTTGTTCTCTTTGGTCTTCTACCCAGTAACTGGTAGTTGTAAATCCTGCTTTTGTTCCCTTTGGTCTTCTATCCAGTGACTGGTAGTTGTAAATCCTACTTTTTCATTTATCTAGTAGGCTATTCCCTTTTGAGTATATTGCCCACTAACTGGTAATATAACTCTTTCATGTGTTTGATTACCTTTGATAAGTTTCCTAGTAACTGGTAGTTGGTGATTCTTCCTCCTTTTCCTCAGCAAGTTATCCTTGATATATTGCCCAATAACTGGTAACGGATGTTCCTCTACCCGAGTGTATTATCTTCCATTTTAAGCTACCTAGTAACAGGTGGTAGATAATATATCTCTTTTACTCCTGTGTTGAAGTTTGACTTCCCTAGTTGAGTCTGAATTCATATCTCCTTGTGAAATCGAACTTCCTTTTGAATATATGGGTATTTCAACAACATTATGATTTACGCCTTTTCTAGAAAATGTTTTAAGTGTTTTGGCGTTGTTCCAATTCACTTTTGCTGATTGAATATCCTTCATTTACCAGTTAAGCATGGTAGCGGATAATTCTTTTGTTTGAATATCCTTCATTTACCAGTTAAGCATGGTAGTGGATATTACTTTTGTTTCAATATCCTTCATTTACCAGTTAAGCATGGTAGTGGATAATTATTTTGTTTGAATATCCTTCATTTACTAGTTAAGCATGGTAGTGGATATTTCTTTTGTTTGAATATCCTTCATTTACCAGTTAAGCATGATAGTCGATAATTCTTTTGTTTGAATATCCTTCATTTACCAGTTAAGCATGGTAGCAAATATTTCTTTTATTTGAATATCCTTTGTGTACACTTTGTTGTTTATGGTTGTTTATCCTTAGTTTACCTCAGTAAAAGGTAGTGGATAATCCAATTCACGCATATCCCTAATGGATAATTTCCTGCTGTGTTGGTAGTATCCCAATACATGCAGATTATTATCCATTTCGAGTCTTTTCATTGATTTATTTTCATGTAAATCCTTTCATGTCTCCAGAAGCTTTTAAGTCGTAGCCTAGCCTACGCATAACTTATTATCCCCAGAGTCCATGTCCCCTAATTGAGTTTTCCTTATGGAATGCATTGTGCTCATGTGGATTTTCAGTTTCTTCCGGATTCTTTTCCTTTGTGGCAATATATCCCCCACCAAGATTATATTTTGCATTCATATCATATGCATCAAGAGGTCTCTTAGGGACCAAAATTTGTTTCTTGTTGTTAATATTTAAGTCTATTCTACCGTGTTGATACGAAGATTTTAACCTTCACATCTCCTCATAGAATGACCTTAAATATGGGCAACTATAAGACCCCAAATTTGACCCCTAAGATCCCTCATACCATCTCATAGCTTTTCATTGACATTGGGATCACACCTTGGTATTCTCCTCGCCTATCATTCATTGGGTTTGCATTTAGAGAGATCACCAAGAATATATGATTGTATCATACTTTATTTTATTTGTTTATTAACCAAAATACAAAAATATGTCTAGTATAGCTTTGTTTCTTTTGTAGGTGGTGCGTGTCTCCATTTGTGCCCCACCAAGCCCGCAACTAGGGTTTGAGACCCTCAATGCAAGAGATCAAGCAAGAAAAGGTCCACATTGGTTCTAAACATCATATATGGATCCCTATGTTCTTTATTTGTCATTTTGATCAAGAGTTCATCAAGAGTTTGAAGCTTGTCTATCAAGGAATCCCTAATCCATATAGGTATCTTGTGTGCCTTCCTCAATAAGTTTCTTCAATAGTTGGTCAAAGATATCAAGGTATACTTCATTTTACATCATCATAAGCATATAGGGTCCTCCATGAGCTCCTAATATCAAAGGAACTTCAAGTATGAAAGTTGATTCAAGGAAGTTGGCCAGAAAAGTCAATTGGTCAAATCTAGGGTTTCCTATACCCTATCTCCTACAATGTTTGTCATATGAAAATGATTCTAAGAGAAAAGTTACTATTTATGACATTCCAAAGATCTTTAATGTTGGCCTCAAGAGCTAATTTTTCTTGGAAAGTCATTTTTATGGGAAAAGATTATATGTCATTTTGTATGTGGCCTAGATAGAAGGTCAACTTCCAAGAGCAATAAACTCCTCATTTTTTATGATACGAAGATTTTCCAAGTATAATGATTAATTTCAAGATGTCTTATTCAACTTTGCTTCATTTAGAAAGATCAAATTCTACTTACAAAGTCATGTACCATGAGGAAACATTGTAGGTACACTTTGGTCCTCATCATTTAACAAGCAAATTTCCTCAACTTCTAAAATCCATAACTCCATCATCCAAACTCCAAATGATGCCAAATTTGTTGTAAAGTTGAAGGGAATTGAAATATATACAACCTTGTAGAAGGATAGAAGTTCATTTGAAGCTCACATCAAAAGTTATTCAAGGTGGAAACAGAGGTCATTTGGCTTATAACTTAGAAAAATTTCTAAGTATGTTTGATACTTCCACCTTCAAGGTCAGTTTTCTCCATTTTCCAAGCTTCAAATTGAAAAAATCACAACACCAAAGTTTTTCCTTATGATGAGATATTTCCAAAAAGTCCAAGATCACATAATTTGGATGAGAAATGAGGGACTTGGGCATGAGGTTTTTCCATGGCTTGTTTTGGCAAGTCTTGAGCTCCAAACAATGCACAACTTTGCATGGCCTTGTGTGATGATTTTAGCAACCTCCTTCCACGATTTAGAGTGGATTCTAATCATTACTTGGGCCTATACTACCACCCATGCACCCATTCACCAAGAATTTCTCATTTTTCATTCAAAATTGGAAAGGTGCACATATCAATTGCTTGACCTATAAATCAAACATCATTTGCTCAGAAATAAAGGAGGAGACTGCCCAAGCTCTGCTATCCTTTTTCATAACCTCACACGATAGAATTATTTGAAGATTTATTGAGAAATTGAGTTTTTGTTCAACTCAAGTTTCTAAACAAAAAGTCCCAAGTTTCACTCCCTTTTCCACTTCATTGAGTTTCTGCAAGCAAGAGGAACAGAAAGCACGAAAAATTACATCAAGAACAAAGCTCAGAAGCAGCTCAGAGAAGGTGAATTTCACAAAACTTCATCTCTTTGATTCTCTCTCCATACTCTAGATCTAAACTAAATTTTATGATGGTTGAAGTCCTACCAATGTAGGCAACATGACTCAGCTGTTTTGGGCTTGATTCGAAGCAGCTTAGGTTGAACACCTCTGATTTGATCTTCACTTTTCTAATTATAGAGTGAGAGATGGAACATACAGATGTCATATTCGTGATCCTTGCAATTTTTCTTTTCGAATGATGTTAGATCCATCAATTTCTGGGCACGTTTGTTTTTGACAGTCCGGTGAGCCTCACCGAAGAAGACCACCGGAACTAGGGCTCCGATGGTGGAGTGGCAATGCCTTCACCCTTGGTTCTCTCTTCCCTCTTTTAATTTGAGCCTTTTGTTGCTTTTACCATGTGTGTGGTGCGCTGACTGAGGGAACACATTAAACACGCGTTTTGGATCATCAGATCTGCCACCTCAATTAATGAGAGGTGATCTGATGGCTCATGATTTTCCATTTTATTTTATTTTTCTAAATTAATTTTTAAATAGCCATTTTTTTAAAATTCACCATAAATTCATTTTTGATCCAAAAATTATGGGACCAACACCAAAAATTCACAAATATTTTCTTATTCCCATTTATGATTTCAAATTAATTTTTGGATTAAGTTTGATATTTTTGGTGAATTTTGTGTTTTTTAACTTGTTTTAATTAGTTTTTAATTACTTATGACTTTTGAAAAATACAAAAAAAAATTAGTCAATGGTCCTTTGACCTTACTTGACCTATGATAAATCCCTTGACCATTTCTTTGGTGTTTTGAAGGGGTTTTAGGTTTTTGATCTTTGAAAACTTATTTTTCTTCATTCTTAAAAATGTTTTGAAAATAGTTTAATTAATTTAGTGCTTTGGTGAGCTTTTGTATTGACTTTATGTTGACCTTACTTCAGTTTGACCTTGGTCTTGGTTGAATTGGACCTTGACTTGGTCAATACCATTAGATTTAGGAGGTTGATGAAGTTTAAAACTTCATCCATCAGATGAATGAATGGTATTGATCAAGTGAGGTTTATCCCTTTACCAATTTGGGATCCCTTCATTTCATCTCTCCATTTTCATCTCATTTCTTCCCCAATCATCTCTTGGCCAATGATTTCTCATGGATCATTAGCTAGTTGATTCATCAATGACCTTGTGTCAGATGGATCAACATAGGTTTGATTGAGATATGTGCATCCTCTCTTGTTTATGTGTCTGGTATGCTTTAGGAGCTTGATCTTGGATACCTTGTCTCTAGCATGCATTAACACCAACATTATTATTGACCAGCCTCAGATAGGTATGGCTTCTACATAAGCCTAGTTACGATTGCTTAACATAGCGCTAAATTTGCCTCAAGGCACAAATTAACACACTAACTTGACAACTAAAACTTAATTTTCTTATCATTTACTTTAATGCAATTTAAATTCTTTCACTTTATCATTCCTTGTCATTTAAATTCATGCAAATTGTTTATGCTTCAGTCATTTGCTCTTTGCCAACTTGGGCCTATTGTTTATGCTTCAGTCATTTGCTCTTTTCCCACTTGGGCCTATTGTTTACGCTTCAGTCATTTTCTCTTTGCCCACTTGGGCCTATGTTCATGCTTCAGTTATTTTCATTTTTTATTTCTTGAGCCATTCTATTTTTTTCTTGTGATTATATTTTATTTGTTGTCTTAGGACCTTAAAACACTTAATAAAAACAAAAACACTAAAAAAACACATTGGTGGACTGTCGGATCTTTGTATGTGACTTAATTTGGACCTATGGACTTAGAGTAGGCAACATTCCTGAGCTATGGAAGAAAAACTTTGCCAATGCCATTAATTTGAGACCAAAAATATGGCCAATCCCATTCATCTTACACAAGCTTGAGAGACTCCATTGGATTCATCTGATACACTCTTTCTCTTTGTCTAAATTGTTATTTTGATCTTATTGTTATTATTTGATGTTTTCTCTTTGAGTATGTTTCAAGGGATTTTTCATCTGATACACATAAAGGACATTGAAGATTGCTTGCTTTGGAGTGCTAGCTTGGATGATTGGTTATATTTATTTGACACCATTGAGTTTCTTATTAATTGCTTGAATGATTATGACTTTATTGTTTGCTTGACAATACAAAGGAAATGGTTTTCTATCTGACACTATTGTCTTGTGGATGCTTCTCATGAGTTAGATCTTTTCAACTCAGAACTCTTAAAAGAAACTTGGCGTCTTGCTGTTCGAATAATGGATGTTTGGAGTGTTGTGAATAATAAGGGTATTGAACATTTGGAGATGATTGTTATGCATTCCTTGGTAAATTGCTTTTCTTTTTTTAAGTATAGATTTTTGTATGATAGTTAGTAATTACAACAAAATGCTTTTTTGTATAACATATAAAAAGAAGATTATTTTCATTTTGTTAGGGTGATCGGATTCAGGTCCTTATTCGTCATGACCATTTACTGAAATGGAAAGAGGTCATTAAGGAGAATATGACCTGCATTATAAACAATGGCAGTGTCTATAACAATGATTTTCAGTGGAAGGTATGTGATCATTCAAAAAAAATTGTGTTTCTTGATGGTACCACAATGAAGGCAATCGAACTTCAAAATATTCCACCTAAAGGATATTTCTTTAAAGATTTTAGTGAGATACTTCAAGGCAAATGCAAAACCGATAGACTGGAAGGTAATTTAAATTCTATTATAACTTATATATTTGCAAACACATTCAATAATGAACCTTACTTTAATGTAGATATTATTGGTGCTGTTGGTGAGATAAACCATATCCAATCCAACACTCCGGGGAAGAAAGTTGTTGTTTCTGTTGTGCTGAAAGATTTGAAGTAATGGGCATTATTTTCATAACTTATGTGTTTGATAAATTTATATATTTTGCATCACTGAATCCCATCATATAATATTGTTTATTTATATTGCAAAATAGGGGTAATTGCATAAATTGCAATTGATGGGAAATCTATGGATCAAATTTTTTGGCTTACTACAATGATCCTAAAAACAATGGAGCTATTGTAATTCTGCTCACTCATGCAATGGTAAAAGATGACCAAGGTATTACACTATCAGACTTTTTATATTAATTATACAATTTACAGTGTCAAATGCATGGAGTGGTTCCAAATTGTTGATAAATGAAGACATCCCTGAAATTCAAGATTTTATGTCTAAGTATGGATTTTATTTATTTATTTATATTCAGATTATTATACATAATTTTTAATTTTAAAAACAATCTTATTTCTATAGGTTGCCTACTAATGAACAGAAGGAGAAGCCTACTCAATCTGCAAAATCTCTTTCTAATTGGTCTGGTGGTTCTCAGTATTCGTCAATAGAAAGGTTTGTTCATAATGCGAAATGTATGTCCTTAAGTCAGTTCTGCAAAATCAAACATGTAAGTTGAATACTATAGAGCCGAATTTATCTTTACTATTACAATTATATTGTTTGCTTTTTGAAATTAATATCATTTTTGATTTGCTTTTAGGAAACTTTATGTGTTACTGTAGCAACCACATTGAAATTTGCTGTCTCAAAGTATGGATGGTTTTATTATGGCTGCACAAGGTGTTCTTCGAAGGCACCTAATCCTGAAAAAGCTTATGAATGTTCATGTGGGCAAAAAGTCGAACAGCCTATACCAAGGTACATATAATCTAGATGAATTGCAAATAAATTTGGTAATTGATTTGTTATTAATCATATTATTTTCTTCGTTTAAAATACTATAGGTACAAGATTGAGATATATGTTAGCAATGGTGAATCAAAATATCGATTTGTATTCTGGGATTCCGAATGTGCTGCTATACTTGGAATGACTGCTGAATTTATGCATAACTCTATGGTGGAGGTACATTGTTATACATAAGTTAAAATGTTAATAGTTTATCGAGTTGTAAAGTTCAGATTATCACTCATGGTTGATATTTTATTTTTCCATTAGAATGGAGAAGATGATCCAATGGTTTATCCTGATGAGCTTGAAATGTTGTTGAATAAGAAAATGGCTTTTAGAGTTAAGGTGCAGCCAACGTTTTCCCAAGCGTCTGTTTGGAAGCTTTGTGATGATGAAGCCTTTGTTAAAGAGATTGAAAATGACTACATAGTAGAAGACGTATAATATTCACTTAATTCATGTATTATTTAAACATTTAACAAGTATAATAAATATTCGATGTTTCAATGTGCAGAATCAGTCTAAAACTGAATATGCAAAGTTGGTCCATAACAAAGAAAATTTGGAAACTTCCGCAGTAAGTATCTTCATTTGTTAACATAATAATTTTCTATGATAAATATTGTATTATTATAATTCATTTTATATCTGACAATTAATTTTTTATATTGCAAGCAAACATTATCTGCATCTGGTGAAAATGATCCAGAATCAATCATTCTAATGACTCCGGCTAAGGATGTTGTAATTGCTGACAAGGGTGAAGAAGTTGATTTTGAAGCATCTGGCGCTACGCAATTATCAGGCACCAAACCATCCAAGAAAATTAAAGATAGAACCATCTTCTTAATTAGAATTTTCGGAAATTTGATATTGAAATATATTTTATGAACTTTTTAGCACCATTTTACAATTTAATAAATTTGCCTCGACAACATAAAATAACTTGCTTAATTAGCCATTTTTTTCATTTTCGGAAATAACTTGCTTAATTAGCCATTTTCGGAAATTAGTAATGAAAAAAATTAAAAGATAAAAAATTACAATGAATAGCTAAAGGAAAGGGAAGATAGCACAACAAAGGAGTGATGGTAAGAATTATGGTAGATAGAATTTATAATAGTTCTAGTGGAAAAACAAAAATTTCTCTATTTTAAATTTGAGTCATATGATAAGTAAGTAACTTTGTTTTGAATTTGAAAATAACAAAGTTGTTCTTAAAATAACTACTTTCCATATATCAAGATATCAAGAGAGGTGTCTTGGGGCCAAAGATTCATTTACTTTATTGAATTGGTTGATTATATCAAAAGTATTAATGGTCACAGACTTGGAAAGTAAGTAAATCAGAATAAATAGTTTTTAATTCTCCTTATTCTTGTTACTGATTAATTCTTCTTGAAAAATTTCTTGACTAAGAAGAAGTCTGCTTTTAACTTTTTTTTTTTATAAATTCTATTTTTTTATTACTGTTAATCATATTTCTTCATATGCTATATAATAATAGAAATTAAAGTTTGTACGTCAATAATGTATTTTTTTCTATATTTCATTCAATTAAAAATAAGGGGACAAAATGACATGTATATGTTTTCTTTTATAAATTAGATTTGAATTATATATTTTATCGTTAAAAAATAATATTTATTGAAATGATTATAAATGAAATAAAATAAACAAACTTTAAATAGAAAATAATTATTAAAATATTATAAGTAAAATATAAAATTTATTAGTGGCTGAAAACTTACCTTACTAATAAATTTATTGTTTTTATATCAACTTCTATTTGGAATAAGATTAAATATATATTTTTTACCAACTATATATTATCAAGATTAAAACATATTTGATAGTAAATGTATCCTTCAAATTTTTTAAAACCTTTTGAATTTATAAAGCTAGATTCAAATTCATAATTTCTAGTTAAGTTAGAAAAATGTGAACTAGTTTTATCCAAACACTCATGTGTATAGGTTAAATACATTAATCAAAAGCAAAATAAAAATCCCTTAAAATCTTATTAAATTTGAATTATGTTTTTTTATCTATATAATATACAATTACGCTTAAAGTTTTATTACTTTTAAAATTTTCATTCATTCATTAGTTTTATAGTTTAACCATTATTAATAATAATAATAATAATAATAATAATAATAATAATAATAATAATAATAATAATAATAATGTGGCCGAGGAGTAAAATGGTGGAAACAAAAAGTGTTTGGGTGGATGGAAAGTGGGTGGTAATGTAGCAGAGCTAAATGATTTTGATAAGCTTCTTAGTGAGGATGATTTCAAAGGGGTTGTGGAGGAATCTCTCCCTCAAAGAGAGTTTGTTAAGACAAAAATCGTGGGTGAATTGGCTAAAAGAAGCGGATTGTAATTCTAGATTCTTCCACAATGTGATGAAAGAGAGATATGGGAAGAACTTTGTTTCTTTTGTGAGCACGGAAAATGGCAGAAAGGAAAAAGTGAAAGATATTAAATTTGAAGTTAGATGATATTTTGAAAATAATTTCCATGAGTTCAAGTGTTTATTTGTAGAAGATAGTTTGGCTTTAGAAGAAACCTTCACAGAGGTGGAAATTAAGGTAGCTATTTGGTGTTGTAATGGTGACAAGAGCCCATGGTCGGATGGGTTCAATTTCAGTTTTCTTCAGAATTGTTGAGACATGGTTAAGAAGGATGTTGTTTGCTTTGTTAAAGACTTCCATTTAAATCCCAGGTGAATTAAGGTCAAAACTGTAACACCTTAAATTTTGATTAAAAATTTTAATCATATTATTTCGTATTTTCTTTAATCAATTAGTGTTTTGTGTGTTTTTAATTAAATATGAATAGTGATTGTATGTGTATGTAGGGTTTTGGTGCGGGTGTAGTGAGAGTATTGGTGGGGTGTTAGGAGGACTAGAAAAACTAAAATGTTAAATAATTAGATTTGTAATTATTTTGATTTATTAATTAAAATAAAATAGAAAATGATGAATTTTTGGTGGAATAATAGAAAATTAGAGAATGTAGGGAGAGTGGTGAAAATTGTAATAAAGGTCGGGCTTTAATGCAATTTTAAGAAATTAAATAATTAGATTATAATATATAGAAGTTAGTAGAGTTTTGGGAAAAAGAAGAGTAAGTTTGGTGGGAAGAGGTAAGAGAAGGGTTGAAGAGGAGAGAAGAATCTTAAGCAAAATCTGAATTTTTCAAGCAATCTAAGGTTAGGGGAGGAGGAAAATTACTCTTAATATTGTGTTGATTTGTGTAGATTGCATGATTGGATAGAGGGAAATCCTTAATTCCATTAGGTTTTTCATAAATTTTTATATTTTGATGAATGAATGATGAACATGAATTAGATTATGTAATAGTATGATTATATGTTGGGTTATGTGATTTTCGTGCACTATTTTACCATGAGAATTATGTGTTCTTGTTAATGAAATCGGTATGAAAGTGTGTTCATATGTGTATTGTGATTTCATTAATAAAGTATGTCAAATCCATTATTAAATGAGTGAATTGCTTGTTAGTTGATAGATAAATGATGTATTAGTGTAGATTGCGTGATAGGGTAGAGGGAAATCCTTAATCCCATTAGATTTTTCATGAATTTTTCCATTTAGATGAATGAATGATGAACATGAATTGGATTCTATAATACTATGATTATATGTTGGGTTATGTGATTTTCGTGCACTATTTTACCATGAGAATTATGTGTTCTTGTTGATGAAATCGGTATGAAATTGTGTTCATATGTGTATTATGATTTCACGAATAAAGTATGTCAAATCCATTATTAAATGAGTGAATTGCCTATTAGTTGATAGATAAATGATGTATTGTTGTTAGATAATGATTTTTCCGATTCTTGCTATTCAATTTAGGGTTTGGGAAGTGAAACTTGGAGTTATGAATTGAACTACGATGATAAAAACGTAAATAATGTTTCTACTTCAGGGTGACGAGAATCACCTTAATGACGCCCTGACCGTCATGGCTTTGGAGGCACTGACGAGCGTCAACTGCTTAACGGGTAGACCACATGGTCCCTAGGCATAACTGTATCGGATGGTCGTCATAGTGATGACATGTAAGGTGACGTGTGCGGTGACGAGCGTCACCTGGGTGACGGGTGACCCAATTTTTAATGTTGTGTTATGATTAGGCTACTGTTTGACCACTGTTTTGGAGATAATTCGTGTTGTGTATGATTGATTGTCGAATAAATCAATTATTATGACGTTGTGCATAATTTGGTGATTGTATGGTGATAATTTGGTGATATTGCATGTTATGGTGATTCATTAATCATGGTGTACAAAATTCGGTCCATTTTGGTGTGCTTTGCTTTGATGGTGAGGATTCAGGAGCGAGCTGGTTTCAGATGAGAATCGGTGAAGCGTTATTTATGATGATATTGGCGAATTGGTGTGATTTGGTCTTATGGTGGGGATTTAGGAGCGAGATGGACTTGTGTTGTCCATAATAATTTCGCTGTGATGAGCCTATGTAAAGGCGAGTAAGTGATGTTAGGTGTTTACATTATTTCATGTTTTATATAACCTGTGTTACAAATCAAGTTTATGTTGTGTTTGAGTGACGCCCTATACGTGTAGTTGTTTTATATTCATGTTATTTCACATTTCGGGATTTAGGGTGTTACAATAACAACATTTTTTTTACCTTGATTCCTAAATAAAATAAACCTCAAGCTAAGTACAAAATGATTTACCTTGTAACATGCTTTTAGATGATCTTAGCAAAAGTCTTGGCTAGTAGATTGAAGAGGTTGATTGGTAAGATTATTTCCGCCCATCAGTCTGTTTTAGTGTCGGGAAGAAGTATTTTTGATGGGGTTTTGGAGATTTATGATATTTTAGATTTTTCTATAAGAGCAAAGTAGGATTATTATGAAAATAGATTTTGAAATAGCTTATGAATGTGTTAGTTGGAGTTATCCAAGATATCTATTGGATAGGTTGATGTTTGGGGGGAGAAATGGAAGAATCGGATAAAGGATATGTTTTCAATAGTGTTAGTTTTAGTCAACGGTAGCGCGACTAAGGATTTTTCTACGAGAAAGGACCTTCGCCAAGAGGATCTATTGTCTCCTTTCCTCTTTGTTCTTGTTATGGAGGTATTAACTTGCCTCACCAAAAGAACAGTTTTGTTGCAATTATTCAAAGGTTTCACTGTGAACGAAGACATTGCTTTTATGCATCATTAATCACTAAAGAACCTCACTTAATGCATGTGTGATTCACATTAATCTTTCCAAGGAAAATTAAAAGTCATTGAACCACAGTTTACAACTTCCATTCTTGTCTTGTTATGTGTTATCATTAACTGTCCTTTATGAGTGCTCTGAAGTTGTATGATTCCTGAGAATATTTGTGCTATGTCCATCTTGCAACACGATATGTGATGATGCAAAGTCCACTATCACTAGCAAACTAGAACTTTGAAGCGGCATTCTAGATATATGAAAAACACATTTACTGCCCTAGCTTGATGGGAATTTTTTATAGGGAATCTGCTGAGACTTTGATGTCTTGGATTATTAGCCGGAGATAGGACGAAACATAAATATTTGTTACTAGGTTCACTCATAGATTCTCTATTAGTGATGCTTCTAAAATTAATAACTATAATAAATTCAAACACAGTAGCTATATATAATTTATTCAAAATTAATAACTAAAGCCTTGAATTATACTAAATGAAATATAAATATTACAATTTCTCAAAATTCTAATAATCTATTAAACTTGGCAGCTTACATCTCCTAGCAAGGCATTATTCGAACATCAGTTCCACACGAACGAAGAGTGTTTGAGTATCCACAACGGTGTGAGCCTATTTCTTCTGTCATCATAAATGTTTCTCCATCCAAACCACAACTATAAATCTTTTGTTCAGTAGAAAAAACTAAAACATCGCCATTCATGACAGTAAATCCGGTAACATTAGCATCTTTCTCTTCTAACCTCAATGTATTCACTCTCACCTTCAAAATCTTTTGCCATAAACATGATTTGTAATCTTTTAAAAACCAAATAGTGAAAACATACCTTTTTGATTTCACTAAGCAAATAAAACGCTTGGAACTTATCACTTTGCCCCAATTAAATATGTCCATGTTACACTCTGCGTGAAAAAACTTTTATAGCTTCCCTTGGCAACTTAATAATAGTTGAAGTTCCTTTCACAAAATCAAAAGCCATTATGTATGGCTTATAAAAAGTACTCAATCTCGTAAAGTAATTAGAGCAATCTGAAATGAAATGAAGTGCTCCATTGTGAAACACCGACATTTCAAATTTCATATTTCTACCACCACATAAAAAAAGTTGTTTTCCATGGTTCTCCACACACCTTCTCTTCCATGATAAATATTGCATACATAACTAGTTGGTGACCAATCCGGTGCGTTTTCAAAATGAAATATCAAATAGTCATCTGAAGAGTCATCAGAGCAATTTAACATGAGATTTATGTTAGAAAACCTGTGATTTTTTCTAAGTGGCTCCGGACTAGGAATAAAAAAGAAAGACTTTGTAACTGGATTGCAAATAAACAATTCAACAGGATCATCATTAATAGTATAACAAAGAAGCAAACCATTACTAGAAGCTACAACAGTAGCTGAATTAGATAGAAGTGTCAGGATATTGTTAGGAACACAAGAAGATTGTTGCTCTTTAGGTAAATGGTGCAACTCGATCCTTTTTTGATACCTTTGACTTATTTGGTCATGTTGGAGGAAGAAACATGTATCACTCTTCACTAACATATTACAAAACTGTTTTGTTTTGAAATGAGATTCTTCTTGAAATTTGGAGAATGAACTACAAGTTAACTTAAATTTAAATATGGTTTTTGCAGGTAACCAAGAAAATATCTCATAAGCAACGTCTTCTTGAGACACTTCCATTTTAAATAAGAATACAAAAATTGAAGGATGAAAAATTGATGAAGATTAGAAAGAATGGAAAAAGAGCACAGAGGACAAACAAACGAATATAAGATGTGTATGATAGTAAGAGTGATGTTAATTGGCATATATATAATAGTGAAGATATCAAGAGAAGTACGAGTAACTTGGGGCCAAAGATTTGGTTGTTTATATTCAAAAGGGTTAGTGGTAACAAACTTATAAATATGAAAATGCAAGGTGAGACATTCAAATAAATGTTAAAACATGAAAGATGACTTCAAAATTAGAATCAATTTTTATGGTTTTTTGATTTTTTTTTCTTAGATGAGCCGTTGTTCCTTTGTTTTATTTTAATGGATTTTTGAGTTTTTAATTTGTATATGAGAATGGATTCGTCGTCAGAGAATAATATCTGAAGGTTATTGTTTCTAATAATAAAAAGTATGTACACATGATTGAATATAATATAATTAATAATTGAATACCTATATTTATTATTTATAATTTAATAAAAATATGAAGAATATTATTTTGATTATAAATAAAATAAATAAAATTAATTATAAAGATGAATAAAATGATGTATAAAATGATCTTTTTTATATTGATAGTTTTCTATGTTATATATATATATTTTAAATTGATATGAATATTTATAATAATAATAATAATAAATAAGTAAACCATGTATATTGATTATTAATTATAAATTATAATGCAGTAAGAATCTAATGATAGGTTAATTGTCATAAATTTAATTATGATTGTCATAATAATAAATGAATATCATTTCTAAATTATACCATTAGAATCCAATTAATTATTAAGAATGATAAAATTTAATTATTCAACTATTTAATAGATAAGTAAATATTCATATCAAGACATTTTAAACTGTATGAATTATGAGTTATAAAGAACTTTAAACCATTATAAAATTTTATTAATATATTCACCAAAATGGATAACTCAATTACATTTATTCCTCTTCAATTTAGTTCTCAAATGAAATTGATAATTTTTTATTATTATTATGAAATAAATAGTTGTAAATTTAATGTAATTTTATTGTTTAATAATAAAAATTAAAATTAATTACAAATGGATAGTCAAAAGTATAATGAAATAAAATTCAATTAGTTTTTAAATTTTCACTAATAATGTTAATAATAAAAAATTTAAATATTATTTATTATATTCATTATTGCATTTAATTGGGAACAACTCTAAATATAATTTAGGTTAAATTATCTAACATTCAGTTTTTTTAAAATATGTACACATGATTGAATATAATATAATTAATAATTGAATACCTATATTTATTATTTATAATTTAATAAAAATATAAAGAATATTATTTTGATTATAAATAAAATAAATATAATTAATTATAAAGATGAATAAAATGATGTATAAAATGATCTTTTTTATATTGATAGTTTTCTATGTTATATATATATTTTTTAAATTGATATGAATATTTATAATAATAATAATAATAATAATATATATAAGTAAACCATGTATATTGATTATTAATTATAAATTATAATGCAGTAAGAATCTAATGAATGGTTAATTGTCATAAATTTAATTATGATTGTCATAATAATAAATGAATATCATTTCTAAATTATACAATTAGAATCCAATTAATTATTAAGAATGATAAAATTTAATTATTCAACTATTTAATAGATAAGTAAATATTCATATCAAGACATTTTAAACGGTATGAATTATGAGTTATAAAGAACTTTAAACCATTATAAAATTTTATTATTATATTCACCAAAATGGGTAACTCAATTACATTCATTCCTCTTCAATTTAGTTCTCAAATGAAATTGATAATTTTTTATTATCATTATGAAATAAATAGTTGTAAATTTAATGTAATTTTATTGTTTAATAATAAAAATTAAAATTAATTACAAATGGATAGTCAAAAGTATAATGAAATAAAATTCAATTAGTTTTTAAATTTTCACTAATAATGTTAATAATAAAAAATTTAAATATTATTTATTATATTTATTATTGCATTTAATTGGGAACAACTCTAAATATAATTTAGGTTAAATTATCTAACATTCAGTTTTTTTTAATAGCGACATTAAGTTTTATGACATTAATATTTTGAATAACTTTTTACGTTGATTCATGACTGTTTTGTCTTAGGTATAATTGTCCTTCTTCTGGTATTAGTGGTAAATAAACTTTATTTTTATATAGAATAAAATTAAGATTTTTTATTAAAGAATAAAATTTATATTTTGTTGATTCAAATTAAATATTGATAGATCAATTTTAATAAAGATTAATTATGAATAATTTCTAGAGTAATATTTGTTTTTATTGAATATTAATGTTAGTAACTTTTTTTATCCCATGTAATTTTATTAATATTAGAGATAATGATTAATATGTATAATAGATTGTACGTATTTCCTATGCCTCTAATTTTTAAAGGTGTAAACTTTAGTTCTCATAATAATAATAATAATAATAATAATATAAAATGTTTACTTTTCTATTGAATATAATCTAATATGCCTTTATAATCTATATTTATTATTTAGAATTCAAATAAAATTAATCTTATTATTAAAAATTATAAATATAAATAATTATTATCAAGAATAAAATAATATACAAAAATGATATCTTCTATTTATTTTCATTTTGATTTATTTTCATATTGATTGTTTTCTATGTTATATTTAAAAAAGTTATATGAATATTTATAATAATATTAATGTATAAGTAAACACTGTATTTTGGTAATTTTTTATCATGGTCCTTGTGATGTTATTAATATTTGGGATAAAAATATTATATGTTTTATATTTTTTTAAAATTGATTAAAATAAAATAGTATATTTACTATTCATAAAAAAATATTGACCAATAAATAAATAATAAGATTATATATTCCTATAATATTGATAATACAAATTAAGTCAATGTGAACCAATACAAATTTCCCCATAGTTTCACTTCAGTAGAAAAAGTACAGCGTTGTAATCATAGGTCATGGTGATATTCAATCTCCATCATTGGTTTGGTCGGGGCATGAGATAGTAATTTACACCATAGAAATACAATCAGCAAATATACAAATATAACAAATTTCAGTTGACATTGTAAAATAAATTAGTAAAATGAATGCTTAAACTTAGATAAAAAATAATTGGATTTATATACCTGTCATTTTAAATTTGAGTTGGTCGTGTGAGTGAGGTCTTAAAGAATTTCCTTGTACACAAGGAAACTATAGGAAGGGGAAACTCGAACAATAATTAAGGAAATCCAAAATCAATTTCTGCAAGAACAATAATCCAAAATCTATTTGTCAAAAATGGTAGGAAGGAAAAAATTGAACCACTAATGCTAGGAAGTAGAAAATTAAACTGTAATTGGAGAAGGTTATTTGTAACGTGGTATTGGAGAATAAGAAAAGGTGAAAGGGGGTTTTGGAAGAGAAAGAGTCAAAAATTGGGTGTTGGCAAATAGTGGTGTTGGCAAATAGTAGTGTTTTGATTGGTGGTTTAGTAGAAGGTGTACACATAAGCTAATAAGATGATGTGGATTATTTTTGAAAAAGTTAGGGTTAAGTGTCACAAAATAATTTGAAGCATTGGATTTAATATATATAAATAGAAGCCTTGAATAATATCAAATATAAATATTACAATTTCTCAAAACTCTAACAATCTATTAAACTTGGCAGCTTACATCTCCTAGCAAGGCATTGTTTGAACATTAGTCCCACATGGACGAAGAGTGTTTGAGTAGGACATAAAGTAAGGATTAGATCCACAACTGTGTGAGCCTATTTCTTCCGCCATCATAAATGTTTCTCCATCTAAACCACAACTGTAAATTTTTTGTTCCGTAGAAAAAACCAAATCCTTGCCATTCATGATAGTAAATCCGGTAACATGAGCATCTTTCTCTTTTAACCCCAATGCATTCACTCTCACCTTCAAAATCTTTTGCCATAAACATGACTTGTAATCTTTTAAAAACCAAATAGTGAAAACAGACCTTCTTGATTTCACTAAGCAAATAGAACGGTTGGAACTTGTCACTTTGCCCCAATTAAATATGCCCATGTTACACTCCGCGTGAAAACCTTTTATAGCTTCCCTTGGCAACTTAATAATAGTTGAAGTTCCTTTCACAAAATCATAAGCCATTATGTATGGCTTATAAAAAGGACTCAATCTTGTAAAGTAATTAGAGCAATCTGAAATGAAATGAAGTGCTCCATTGTGAAACACCGACATCTCAAATTTCATATTTCTACCACCACATAAAAAGTTGTTTTCCATGGTTCTCCACACACCTTCTTTTCCATGATAAATATTACATACATAACTATTTGGCGACCAATCCAGTGTGTTTTCAAAAAGAAATATCAAGTAATCATCTGAAGAGTCATCAGAGCAATTTAACATGAGATTTATGTTAGAAAACCTGTGATTTTTTCTAAGTGGCTCCGGACTAGGAATAAAAAAGAAAGACTTTGTAACTGGATTGCAAATAAACAATTCAACAGGATCATCATTAATAGTATAACAAAGAAGCAAACCATTACTAGAAGCTACAACAATAGCTGAATTAGATAGAAATGTCAGAATATTGTTAGGAACACAAGAAAATTGTTGCTCTTTAGGTAAATGGTGCAACTCGATCCTTTTTTGATACCTTTGACTTATTTGATCATGTTGGAGGAAGAAACATGTATCACTCTTCACTAACATATTACGAAACTGTTTTGTTTTGAAATGAGATTCTTCTTGAAATTTGGAGAATGAACTACAAGTTAACTTAAATTTAAAAATGGTTTTTGCAGGCAACCAAGAAAATATCTCATAAGCAATGTCTTCTTGAGACCCTTCCATTTTAAATAAGAATACAAAAATTGAAGGATGAAAAATTGATGAAGATTAGAAAGAATGGAAAAAGAGCACAGAGGACAAACAAACGAATATAAGATGTGTATGATAGTAAGAGTGATGTTAATTGGCATATATATAATAGTGAAGATATCAAGAGAAGTACGAGTAACTTGGGGCCAAAGATTTGGTTGTTTATATTCAAAAGGATTAGTGGTAACAAACTTTTAATTCTCCTGATTTATTGATCGAATAATTTTCTTGATTTGTTGGAAAACGTGTGCCAGGGTAATGAATATGATCTGTGGTTTATTTATTTACTTTATATTAATCATTTTTTATTTATAATTAGGTCAATATAATAATAGGAATTAAATTTATATGTTACTAATGTAATTGTTCTATATTTACATTCAATTAAGATTAAGGTGACAAAATCATAGGTATCTTTTTTTTAAATATTATTTGTATATACTAACGGTAAATATAAAAAAGTTAATCAAATATTATAAGTAGAAATATAAAATGTATTGTTGGCTGAAGACTTACCTTACTAATTGATTAAATATTTCTTCATTATTAACTTCTATTTGGACTAGGTTAAATACACTTTTTTTATCAACTAGATATCCTCTATGTTTGATTAAAATTTAAAATACAATGGATGCTAAAATTCTTCTTCAAATTTTTTAATACTTTTCAACATATGAAGCTAAATTTAAATTCTTAGTTTCTAGTCTGTGAGCTATTTTTATGAAAACATTCTTGAATGTATATTAAATGCATAAAACAAAATCCATAAAATTCAAATAATTAAAATTATAAACCCAAATAAAATCCCTTAAAACATTGCTAAATTTGAGTTCTTTACAATCTATATTTTCAATATCAATTTATTTATATTTATATTTTATTTACGTCTATTGTAATATATAATTACTCTAAAACATTTGTTACTTTTGAAATTGTCATTCACTCCTTAGTTTTATATTTAACAAAAAATTTAAATACTTAATTCTAAATTTGGAAAGATTTTTTTCTAAAAAATAAATGAAAATCAATCTTAACCATTATTATTATTATTATTATTATTATTATTATTATTATTATTATTATTATTATTATTATTATTATTATTGTGTTTGCACCTAAATTACTTTAAGTTGTTAGTCAAAAAGCCCAAATTAAAATTAATGAAGGTTAGTTGAATTAGTGAAATTCAAATTCAAGTGGATCGAATCTTTCTCATATATCAAAACTAGTGAAATTCAAATACGAGTAACTAGAATCTTTCTTATATTTTCATTAATTTAGTAGTTCTTAAATAATGCCAATATTCGTCCTTGCATTCATTATAAGAAGTCACAACTGATGGGCAAGTTTCATATCTTTGTAGATGATTCATGATTATTGTGTCAGGTTATATATTCCAAGTTCATCTGAAGGCTAAAGGATTGTGTTGTAGAACTTTCTTACTTTTTTCGATGATAAATTTCCATTAATCTACTTAATTTTTTTACACAAAAAAAATGCTAAGCAATAAAATATTCATCTTACAATATTATCAAAACTAAAGATGAACTTGGAATAGTGATGGTAGTGACTTTGAAGGTTATAGTTTATCATTTGATGATAGTAAGGATTAAAAGATTTTTAGGTTGGATGATGGTTTTGATAAGCAAGGCAAGATTGATGGAAAAAGAGGGAGGTCAAAAATATGGCTAGGAAGTCTAAGCATACTCCAAGAAAACTAGCATTTGATGTTGATAACATAGACTCATCTAGTGGTGTAGATCATGAGATAGAAACTAACTATTGTAGTGATGAGTTTGGTAGCAACGACCCTAATGCTTTTGATAATGAAAATGAACCAAAGTATCCAAGGTTTAAGATGGATGAGGTGAATAAGAATTACAAGTTTAAGGTTGGACTGGAATTTGGATCACTTGAAGAATTTAAAGAAGCCATTACTGCATGGTCAGTATTGAATGGGAAAAAAATGTTTATGTCATGTGCAGGAAAAACAAAAACAAAAAAGTTTGTAGCACTGATGTTGGACCTGCAACTCAAGAAAATCCACAAGAAATGGAATCTCACTTTGATAATGATCATAAATTTGAAATGCTTGCAGCAAATCTTATAGTAGCCTTTGAGGCAACACAACCTCTGTCAAATGTCAATGATGTTACATCTGAAGTACTTAAAATGCACCTAATCCTATTGGCCAAAGCACACTTGTTCTCAATGCTCAAACAACTGAACCTGCTATAACTAAATCCCAAACTAATTATATTTTGTTTGCACCAACTATTCCAATTATTGAACCTGTTGCTGAGGCACTTAGCCCAAAACCGAGGAGAAGTCATAGAATAAGGAAGTGATAGCCAATACATATTTTCTATTTTATGGTATTTTTATCGAAACCTTTATGATGTATTGTGATGCATGTATTTATCATGTATTTTGAGACGTTTATGGCCAAGACATATTTATGTTTTATGATATATTTTAATACCTTTATGGCCAAGACGTGTTTCTATTTTATCATGTATTTTAATGCCTATATTTCAAGACCTTTATGCCATTATGGCTTTATGTGTTTCTTAGATTGTGGCTTTATTTAATTTGGCCAAGACCTTTAAGAATATATGTAATGCATTATCAGTTTGTGCAATTTTTTTTTCTATTGACAATATTCAAATGCATTATAAGTCATTCATAAACATGGATGAAATATATCAAATAGCTAGGGACGACTATCAAAACCACATAACATATAGGGACAACTATCAAAAACACATAAACCTAAAGGGACTAAAATAAAAAAACTCATAAACATATAGTGATGAAAATTGTCATATATTCAAAATTTCATTCATTAATAAAGGGTTACAGACACAGTTCACTATAATCACAACCATTTATTGTAGACAATGAACAAACACCTAGACAAAATCAACATCATCTTATACAAATTGGATTTTTTCCTTTCGTTTTTCAACTTCATCTTCATCTTTTATTTTCTCCTAGCCTCAAGGTCCTTAATAATACAACCTGGATCATTCATAACCTTTGAGCAATTGCAACCACTTAAACGTATGGATACAATAGATATGTTACGTTCAAGTTCATCATTCCATATGAACAACTTGCAACTAGACATAACTCCTAAATTTTGACATTTCCAATATCTCCTTTTAGGTTTTTGAGTTGAATTTGAAACGAACATCTTCATAGATTTATTGCAACCAAATACCGGGATTTGAGACGTGATTATGTTACCAACGGAGGATCTAGCCATGGGATAATGTGAAGATGAAAAAGAAAACAACAACACAGAACGGACTACTAGAGGGGAAGAAGAAGATACAATATTTGTAATTTATGTTATGCTCCCTCCTTCTATATACTATCCAATACATATTCCACGTGATTTTATTGATAATTAACATAAAATTAAAAACATAAATCCAGCTTAGCTCCGTTAGACACATAAGTATTTTTTTAACACCAGCTTGATGTCAGGGACTTAAAACAACAAGATTGAAACATATCAGGATGCAGTTCAAACAAAAAAGATCCAGGGACCAAGTTAAAAAAACACGACAACTTACAGGGACCAACCGACAATTTAAGCATTATTTAAATTATCTTTAGTTTAACAATTTCTCAGTTTCTAAAACAATCATATTTTGATGAACAATTTTTTTTAAGAGATGATACAAAAACCATAGAGGAATGCGGCAACAAGTTCCCGTTGATATTAGACCAATAATTAATATAAAAAATTCATGTGACCATAATCTTTTTCCCATATAAGTACTAGAAGCAATCTCTCGTTTATGTAAATATACATATATTTTAGAATATGTAACAATTTATCCGAGTAGATTATCTCTCCTCTACATTAATTATTTTTATCTCTTTTGTCGTTAAACCAACAATTTATCCGAGTAGATTATCTCTCCTCTACATTAATTATTTTTATCTCTTTTGTCGTTAAACCAAAAATGTGGGAAGGATATTTGAGAAAGTGATTAGGGCCGGTTTGTTTTGGCTTTTTTTAAAAATGATTTTTATAGTGTTATATATTTTAGTGTAAAAAAAGTTTACAAAGAAACTTTTCATAAAAGCTTCAAATGAAAATTTTGTTTGAATAGTTATTTTTAAAATGTTATTTTAGGTATTTTATCAAAACTTTTTTGGATATCAAAATTTCAAAAAATTACTTAATTTTGAAGCTACTTCAAATAGCTTTTTCTAAAAATCATTTTTGAGATACATTTTTTTTTAAATTGTGATTTTGACTATGTTTTGATCTTCAATAATGTATATTTATGTTATACAGTGAACAATTCAATCTTTTAATTTATAAAAAATAAATTTAGAAAAATTTGTAATATTTTGAAAAAAAAATTGTAAAATCCATTTTTCAAAAATACAAAGAAAAAATCCATTTTTTTAAAGCTAAAACAAACAGGCCCTAGATGTTTTATTTAAGGAAAGTGCCAATTTTTTTAACATAATACAATATTAATTATGTTAAAGTAATATAAATTACTTCATCCATTCTAAAATAAGTGTCGTATTTAAAAAATTATTTGTTCTAAAATATTAATCATTTAGCTTACCAATGCAAATTTAATTTTTATCTTCTAATTATATAATTTAATTAATACTTTTAATTTATTGTTTTATAACTTTACATTAATTTTAATTCGAATACACCAATAGCTAATAAGGATAATTAGATAATTGTACAATCTAATTAATACATTTAATTTATTTTCCCATATAAAATTAAATATATTTCTATCTCTTCTTTAAATGATGTTTTTTCTTTGTTGTCAACTGCTGGACTAATCCAATAATTTACAATTCCACATGAAATGAGAGAAAAAATTGCAAGGGATCCAATTTCTAAAAAATAATTTATCAAATAAAAATATATAAATATTTATTTGGTAAAGAATATTTAAATAATTTAATTATCATAAAATAAAAATATATAAAATAATTATTTGATACAGATAGTTTAAATCATTTAATTATCATCAAATAAAAATATATAAAATATTTATTTGGTACGGATAATTTAAATAATTTAATTAGTATCTATAAAATATTTATTTAATAAAAAATATTAAAATAAAAAGAGCAACGTGCTTTAAGCAATATATTATATAAGGTGATGTGTTTTTTTTAGGATCTTTTGTTCTCTTAAGTTAAATTATTTAGTAGATTAAAAAATTAAAATTAAAATTAAAATTCATATATTTCTCTCTCTTCTTTAAATAATATTTTTTTCTCTTTCTTGTATTTTAACCATTGGATAAATTAAATGGTTTAGAATTAAACATGAGAGAAGGCATAAGAGAAAAGATTGGAGAGGATTCAATTTTGTAAAAGTGTCAAGTCTGAAACTGATTTTAGGACTAAGAGAGTACATTAATTAAAACATAGTATATAAGATAAATTCCTAGAGGGAATATTTTTGAGAAATATTGATCAGCAAAGAGGTTTATGTAATGATAGTTAGATTATAATTACACAAATAAAAAATTATGTGTTTTAGAAAAATGTCATATCAAAAATTAGTATCGGATAAAAGATTTAAATCCCAAAATTGTTTTTGGATCCACTTGAGCCTAAAATTTTATATCATATTTCAATGTAAACAATTTCGTATTGTTGTCTCATTTGCAATGAGTATAGATAAGTGTCGAGGCAATGTCTTATAAATGTTGGTATATATCTTCGAGAATCTATATATTTACATGATCAATTATATGTTTTTACTTCACATACTTAGTTAGAGGTGCTTATATTCAATGATGAAGGTTATGTCTCCAACAAAACATATAATATAGTTTCCAAATAATTTTTTAAAAATTTGAAATTATTAAGTTTATATATATATATATATATATATATATATATATATATATATATTATATATATATATATATATATATATATATATATATATATATATATATATATATATATATATATATATTGTGTTATATTTTTAAAAGATATGGTGAGGGCGAGAGTTATGCAACCTTTAGGGAGGGCACCGGCCATATGTCTCCCTCATGGAGGTATTGTCTCGTCCTTATGCTCTCCTATCACCCAGTCATGAGAAATGTGAGATGAGACGTTTCTGGGACAGAGAGAAGTAAGGGTCAGTAACTAATTCATGCTCCCTTAAAAATAGGGATTCAACGGTCCACCAATGACTGAGTGGGCGGTGACCCTTCCCAAGAAAACCTTGATTCTAAGGCCTCTATAAATACTTCTCGTCAAACAAGATGAAGGGATAGATCTTAACTCAGAAGATCACACATTAGGTATTCTTACCATAAAGCATCATGCTTATAGACAAATCCTTTCACCTCACGTGAACAAGTCATCTAACCCTTCATAAATTTCATTGTACATAGCTTGTTGTAACACCCTAAAACCCTGACTCTTTATATATTATTTCTCAAAACACAGGTATTACACGTGCACCCTTCATCACTACTATGGAAAAATCTATCATAATGGTTGGAAAAGGGATATCACCATAATGGACCAACCGTTATGAGGTAAGATATGATTGTATGTATTATGCTTTCCACTACGGTCGTGCGACCATGATTATAAGTCAAGTAGCATGCTACCTACCACAATGGTTACTTTAAGCAATCGTTGTTGTATGTCTCATTCTATGATAACAGTTATTTTAAACAACTGTCGTTGTATGTCTTTTAATAAAATATAGAAAATGCAGTAGTGGAACAACAACAAGAACAACAAGAATAAAAGAGCAAAAACAAGAATTACAACAAAAACAACAACGATAAACAAGAAGAAGAATATAAGAACAACAATAAGAGCAACAACAAGAACAACAGGAATAACAACAAGAACAACAACAACAAAAACAAAAACAACAATAGCAAAAACAAAAACAACAACAAGAATCACAACAAGAACAAGAACAAGAACAACAACAACTAACATTGCTAACTTGAATCCATGTTTTCCTTGTCTCATTTAATTTGGAGAAGAGGTGATGGAGTTATGAAATTTATTAATGAAAGAAATGATGTTTTGAGTTTTGTTTATTGAAGAAATCATGCTTTCAAGCTGGTTTAGTGAAGAAATAGAGTTTCATAAATGGAAGAAGATGTTTGGACGTAGAAGATGAAGTTCATCTAAGTTAGAACTTCATCTAAGTTTTAGGTTTCACGGGGATCACTAATGGTAGTGTCTTGAGTGTTGATACTTACTAAATAGACGACAAATATTTGTTTAAGAATGGTGAAGAAACTCAATAAATATGTTATATTTCCCCATGACCCTGAGTGACTTTTCACCACGATTGGAAGTTCCAACCGTGGTGAAAAGTAGCTTAAAAATAAATTAAAATAAAATTGTTGAATCTAACCTATCACAACTGGTACTTTAAACAACTGTTATTGTATGTCTCAACATATCATAACGGTTACTTTAAACAATCGTTGTTGTATGTCTTTTAATAAATAAATAAAACTAAAACTTCAGGTGCTAGGATTCAAACTCATGACCAGGCGCCACTTTTCACCACGGTTGGAAGTTCCAACCGTGGTGAAAAAGCATAAAAATAATTGAAAAACAAATTTTAGGTGCTAAGATTCGAACGCATGATCAGACGCCACTTTTCATCACGGTTGGTACCTATGACCGTTGTGAAATTCCTTTTAATAAATACAAAAAAAAAGCGGCAAACAAATTTATTATCACGGTTAACAGGAAGACCATTGTAAAATGGGTGTTACGAAAGGTCTATTTGTAGTAGTGCATCAATGTAATAACCACAAACATGCAACAGAGTAATGAAGGTGTGAAAACACAAGAAGGGGGGGGTGAATTGGGTTTTACAAGCAAAAGCTTTTTCCAAATAAAAACATCACTAACAAGTTAGATAATGAAGAGATAAAAATACAAATATATTTATTCTGGTTCGCTTGAAACTCAAAGTTAATCCAGTCCACCGCCAAGGTGATTTGTCTTATACACAAGGACTTAATCCACTATAATCA